>NW_016819747.1:207339-222908 GCF_001698545.2 Rhinopithecus bieti | reverse complement strand
AATATGTAAGATTTTATTTTATTTTATAAAATCTTATAAAAATAAAAAAATTAGCCTAGCGTGGTGGTGCACACCTATAATTCCAGCTACTCGGGAGGCTGAGACACAAGAATCACTTGAGCACAGGAGGTGGAGGTTGCAGCGAGCCAAAATCACACCACTGCATTCCAGTCTAAGTGACTGAGACTCTTGTCTCAAAAAAAAAAAAAAAAAGAAAAGAAAAAATGCCTACAATTAAAAAGACAAAAGAAAAGAAGTGCTAGGGAGGATGTGGAGAAAACGGAACGCTTGTTGGTGAGATTGTAAACTAGTACAGCCACTATAGAAAACTGTATGGAGGTTCTTCAAAAAATTAAAACTAGAACTACCACATGATCCAGCAATCTCAGTACTAGATCCAAATCCAAAGGAAATAAAATCATTATGTTGAAGAAATATCTGCACTCCCATGCTTACTGCATGACTATTTACAATGGCCAAGATGTGGAATCAGCTTAAGTATCCAACAGTGGATGAATTGCTAAAGAAAATGTGGTATGCAGCACAGTGGAATAGATAAAATTGAATGAAATCCTGCTCTTTGTGACAACGTAGATGAACATGGAGGACATCATGTTACGTGAAATAAGCCAGACACAGAAAGGCAAATATGATCTCACTCCTGTGGAATCCTTAAAAAAAAAAAAATGATATCTGGCCGGGCGCGGTGGCTCAAGCCTGTAATCCCAGCACTTTGGGAGGCCGAGACAGGCGGAGCACGAGGTCAGGAGATCGAGACCATCCTGGCTAACACGGTGAAACCTCGTCTCTACTAAAACTACAAAAAACTAGCCGGGTGAGGTGGCGGGTGCCTGTAGTCCCAGCTACCCGGGAGGCTGAGGCAGGAGAATGGCGTGAACCCGGGAGGCGGAGCTTGCAGTGAGCTGAGATCCGGCCACAGCACTCCAGCCTGGGTGACAGAGCAAGACTCCGTCTCAAAAAAAAAAAAAAAAAAAGATATCATAGAAACAGAGAGTAGAACAATGGCACCAAGATGCGGGAGGGGAAAAGTGGGAGATGGTTAGGAAAGACTGACCAGCTGGTACAAAGTTACAGTTAAGTAGTAGGAACAAGTTCTGGTGTTCTGTTGCACTGTAGCCATAGCTAACAATAAGGTATTATATATTATAAAATACCTAGAAGAAAGGTTTTTGAATGTCCTTATTACAAAGAAATGATAAATGCATAAGGTGGTGGTCACTCTACCTGATTTGATCATTATACAACATGTGGATATATTGAAATATCAAATTATACCTCATAAATATGGACAATTACAATGTATCAAAAATAAAAAGAGATACCAAAGTAAAACAAGATTAGAAAAATGAACTGTGTTTAATAAATGCATTCCTAGAACTGTGTTTCTAGAAGGCTCTGAGTAGCTAGCCCAGGTGAGCCATATGGTAATCCTCCTTTGCTGTGGGCTTTGGCAGTCACGGTCCCCACGCTTCTCCCTGTGACTATCCCTCTTCCCCAGGGGAGGCTTAGGGCCCAGGACGTGAATCAGAGAGAGGGGGTAAATGCAGGAGTGAGACCCTCTGTGCCGAAGCCACACATGCACGTGTCTGCTATGTGCCACTTGTGGCGGGACAGGGGACCTGATCCACTTCATAAGCCCAGATCTCCAGGAACAGGACCCAGGTGTGTTCAAGTGGATAGTAGAGTTCAGCTGTCACCTGTGAGTTCCTACTGTATGTTAGACCATTTGTATACTAAGAGCACTAAGGTCATGCCATCTGCCAGCTGTCATATAAGCTGTCCGAGCTTCAGTATTTCCATCATGAACTCATAAGGCTACTTGAAAGGTTGTAGAGAAATTACGTGAAGGGTGTGGCCAGTATGCTTAATACTCAGGCCACGTGGCTGTTGGCATCTAACAGCATATGCACCCATCACTTCGATAAGACTTGCACAGGAACTGAATCCACAAATACAGTCACAAAATATTTGTATATTCTTTCTCCTGTTTCAGGCCGTCACTATGGGGCTGTCAGTTGTGAAGGTTGCAAAGGTTTCTTCAAAAGGAGTGTGAGGAAAAATTTGACCTACAGCTGTCGGAGCAACCAAGATTGCATCATCAATAAACATCACCGGAACCGCTGTCAGTTTTGCCGGCTGAAAAAATGCTTAGAGATGGGCATGAAAATGGAATGTGAGTAAGAATATTTTAAAACCACATGAGTTAACGCAGAGGGAGAAAGTAAACAAGAAAAAATAAGGTTTCTATACCTGGCCTTAAAATACTTGAAGAAAAATTACGCACTTAAGCTTCGTTTTGGTTTACCTTATGGGTCAGCTAGGTGATTCAGAGCCAGTGCTGCGGGGGTTGGTCTGTTCTCCTGCTGTGTGTATGGAAAGCCTTATTCCAGATGCATCAGGAGGCAGCTTAGTGGAGTGGATTGGACACAGGCTTTGGAGGAAAGCTGATACCAAATCTACCTCCAGGTGTGCCACTAAGAGAGAGCTATGACGCCTGAGGACACACGTAGCCTCTCAGCCACAGGGTCCTCTTTTGTGATCTACTTATTCACCTTACTTATACATTGCTCCTGAGGATTACATCAGCCTACTCCTTGTCTTCTTAGCCCCTCTACTTTCTTTTGGGATAAGGTCCTTTGCCAAGCCTCTGTGTAACTGGGGTTCTAAAGAGAAATGTATTGCTTCTGGATGTGTGGGGCAGCCAGGGAAGGTCTCAGGCCCCTCCTTTCCACTCCCATAGCCAGAAGTTTGGGGGTTTTCAGGGACCAATCAGCATGGAGGTCACTTCCCTAACTTGCGGTGAAAACATGAAGACCAGGACCTAAGATGGGCAGCACAAAGAAATTCAAGGAGAGTGGAGTTAGGCTCAAACCACAGTAGGAAAATGGAGCTTAGCAGAGCAAGGCATGCAACTCAGCCTCGCAAGTCTGGTGGCCGTGGACCCAGGACTGCAGGCTCCCGCTGAGTATGCTGCGTGGTTCTGTCATCTTTTGCATAGTTTTCTAGGAACACTGAAAACCAATATATTTCAGTATTGATGTTGACGTTTCTGGGAATGGGAATCTGTAAAATTCACTGGAGAATAAATGGAAATGTATTTTTTGAGAAATTAGAAATAACCTAATTTCTGCCTGGTGTGATGTTTTTATTTAATCTAATGATACTGCTCTTTCCCCAAAGTGAGTAAATAAATCACTGGCTTGGTGTGGGACTGGCCCACATTGCTAAGCTTTCCTTTTTCTCAATGATGAATATTTTTACTCAGAGCAGTGACTGAAATCAGTTTTCTTGTGATGATCACAACTGTAGCTGCAAACACAATATTCAGTTGGATAGCAGTTTGATTAGTACATATCTGAATGTTAGTCCCTGACCTTCATCACTTTTGTCTTGTCTTTAAAAAGCTTTCGTTTTCTTCAGTTGCTTCTAACATGCATATTTGCTCTTATATTAGACTGCTGAAAGGAGAGTTTGCTAGCATGATATAAAATTGACACCCATTAAAGAGTTTGCAGAAGTGATTCAGACTTGATTTGGAAATTAGAAGGGTTCCTCTACAAATTGTGGCATAGGAAATGCGTTCTATTGAGGGCCTACTTGAAGGTGGGCATTTCTTTTCTTTTCTTTTTTTTTTTGAGGCAGAGTCTCACTCTGTTGCCCAGGTTGGAGTGCAGTAGCGCACGTCTTGGCTCACTGCAGCCTCTGTCTCCCAGGTTCAAGCAATTCTCTTTGCCTCAGCTTCCCAAGTAGCTGGGATTACAGGTGCCTGCCACCACACCCGGCTAATATTTGTATTTTTAGTAGAGGCCAGGTTTTGCCATGTTGGCCAAGTGATCCACCCATCTCGGCTTCCCAAAGTGCTGGGATTACAGACTTGAGCCACCACCCCTGGCCCAAAGATGGGCATTTCTTTATCCTTGAAATGGTCTATTTTGTTAGCATCATGAAGTAAAAACCAACTGGGCACTGTGGCTCATGCCTGTAATTCCAGCACTTTTAGCAGGCTGGGGCAAGTGGATTTATTGAGCCCAGGAGTCTGAGTCCAGTGGGCAACATAATGAGGCTTCATCTCTACAAAAAAACAATAAAATAATAACATAAAATTAACAAGATGGCCCAGAAGGCTCATGGGTGCTTCCATAGGCCACATAGGTGCTGTGCTGCAGTTTCTTAGCAGGGAGTACCACCCATCGTGAGGTCTTTTTTATGCCTTTAGATTTGACATGGCATGGTTTGGCTTGATTTCTTCTCTCTGGCCGAAAAGTCCACTGTGAAAACTGAGCTAGATGAACCTAGCACCAAAGTCATCCTCCCTGCGGTAATGGATTTACTAAAGAAAACCCCTTACTTTACCACAAGGGATGTGGTTTTTATTGATTTGAATTGTTTCTCTAAACACAAATGTTTATGTTGTGATTTAAGCTGTACAGAGTGAACGGAAGCCCTTCGATGTGCAACGGGAGAAACCAAGCAATTGTGCTGCTTCAACTGAGAAAATCTATATCCGGAAAGACCTGAGAAGTCCCCTGATAGCCACTCCCACGTTTGTGGCAGACAAAGATGGAGCGAGGTCAGTCCCTTTTTCTCACTGCAGTCAGCCTTTGCAGCTGATGGAGGAGGCACAGACGCGTCCCAGAACAGGCACTGTTGTGGCTTCCCACCCACCTGCCATAGCCTCCAACCTTGTGTTGCCTAATTCTGCCCCTTCTGGAGCTGCTCAGTGACACCTCTGGACAGGCCTGAGGATGCCTGATTTATGATGGAGTCAGAAATTCTCCTAGCCTTGAATTCAGATTATGTCCTGCAATTTGGGCATCATTCATACAGGAAGACAATTATTTTATAATTCAAGATTGGGGCTTTTCTGCAGTATAGACAAAAGGCCTAAGGTGAGATAAGGTCTCAGTGCTATAGTTAATTTGTATATTCTTTTTAATGTAATCTGTTGAACTTACTTTAAAAGGAACAGAAAGAGGGGAAAACAAGAAATCCAAAATGTATCAGAGAGAGAACTGGAGTTGAGGATGCCTTGCTGGTTTTCTGAAAATCAAGTTTAACTTTTCTTGGCAGGATGGCCACAGTGTGCAGTCATCCTGGAAAGCCCTGTGGGATGCATCTGCATTTCATCCTGTCTCAAGCTGTAAACCCAACTTTATGTATATCTCATTGCAGAGAGACAGGGGTGGGGATTCTGTTTAGTCACTAAGCGGCTGAGTCTGGTTAGAGCTTTTCTGCTATTCAGATAGCTTCACAAATATGGAAGGACAGGTAAATGCAGCATGATCATACTGTGCATAAAATGTTGGAAGCTACTCTGAGTTTCTTTATGTCTTAAATAGACAAACAGGTCTTCTTGATCCAGGAATGCTTGTGAACATCCAGCAGCCTTTGATACGTGAGGATGGTACAGTTCTTCTGGCCACGGATTCCAAGGTGACGTTCTCTACTTATGCTTTCTCCCATCCTTTATGTTGACATTGCAGGCCACTTCTCCAACTGTGTGCACCACCTTCTTCCTGGCCTTCAGAGACCACATGAAAAGCATGACCTATGTCTCGGTCTCCTTGTTGTAGCTGTCTTGTGATTTGTTTAGAGATGCTGATGGCTTTTCAGATCAGAGCTGGCTGGTCATAATCACTGTGACATGTCAATCTGGATGTCAATTTGGTGGACATTCGGTGGTTCTCTTTTCTGTTACAGTTTTCTTTTTCTTTTATACACATTGGCAAACTACTAGCATACCAAGGAAAGAGCTGCTTATCAGATGGCCTTTTTGCAAAAGCCCCGGGTTCTTTTTTATTAGATGATCTTCAGGATGAAGCTCAGCCAGGAATCTATCAATTCCAAAACTTTGCTAGAGCAGATCAGTCATAGGGATTTAACTTGTGGACAGAGACGTTTGTCAGTCCAAAGAGGGGAGACTGGCTGGCTCCTGTGAAGATAACCAAGGAGGGGGATTTTTCCAGGCCGGGGAACTCACTGTTTTTCTCATCTTGGTGCTCCTGATGTAACCAAGTAATGAGGAAGTAGTAGCAGCAAGTCACAACTCTTAAGAGGGTGACCTGGTAATTGAGAACACTGGCATTGCTGCGACCATTAGACCCAGAGCAAGGTCTGCAGGCTTCCTTCTCATCTGTTCACAGTCTCATTCATGGGTGTTCTCAGGGCATTACAGGGGATCACAGGGCATTCTCTTGAGAAAGAGAAGACAAAATTTAGAGCCCTTACCTGTCATGGAGAGCTGCCCTGCGTGCCTTAGTCCTCAGGCTGGGCCTTGCACCTTCTCTCTTTGGCCAGGGGCCATATACATGATGGGAGCTGATGAATCACATGGGCTTAGCTTGTCACTAGCACACATTCTAGGACAGTGACTCTGACTGCATGGTCAAATGCAGAGAAAGCGTAAGCCTGAAAGTGAAGCCCAGATACCATGTTGCCCAGTCTGGTCTTGATCAACTCCTGGACTCAAGCAATTCACCCACCTCAGCCCCTCAGAATGCTGGGATTACAGGCATGAGCCACTATCCCTGGCTTTCTTTTTTAATTGAAATATAATTCACATGCCATAAAACTCACCCTTTTAGTGTACAATGTAGTGATTTTTGGCATATTTACAAGGTTGTACAAACCATCTCCACTATCTAATTTTAGAATATTTTCATCACCTCAGAAGAAACCCTGAACCATATTATGTAGTCACTCCTCTTTTCCCCCTCTTCTCAAACCCTGCCAACCACTAATCTGCTTTCTGACTCTGGTTTTGTCAACTCTGTACATTTCATATAAAGGAAATCATACAATATATGGTCTTTTGTGGCTGGCTTCTTTCACTTACCATAATGTTTTTAAGGGTCATAATGTATAGCATGTATCAGTACTTCGTTCCTTTTTGTTGTGAAATAATGCACCTCTTTTTTTTTTTTTTTTTTTTTTTTTAAATACAGTTTCACTCTTGTTTCCCCGGCTGGAGTGCAATGGTGCCACCTCGGCTCATTGCAACTTCTGCCTCCCGAGTTCAAGCAGTTCTCCTGCCTCAGCCTCCCAAGTAGCTGGGATTATAGGCATGTGCCACCACACCCAGCTAATTTTGTGTGTTTTGTTTTGTGTAGGAGTCTTGCTCTGTTGCCCAGGTTGGAATGCAGTGGCACAATCTCAGCTCACTGCAGCCTCCGCCTCCTGGGTTCCAGTGATTCTCCTGCTTCAGCCTCCCGCGTACCTGGGGTTACAGGTACCCGCCACCACATCTAATTTTTTGTGTTTTTAGTAGAGATGGGGTTTCACCATGTTCACCAGGCTGGTCTTGAACTCCTGACCTCAGGTGATCCACCTGCCTCGGCCTTCCAAAGTGCTGGGATTACAGGCATGAGCCACTGTGCCTGGCCTCTTTTTCCATTTTTTAATCGGGTTGTCTTTTTATTACTGAGTTGTTAGTGTTCCTTAGATATTCTGGCTACTAAACCATTGTCAGACATATGATTTGCAAATATTTCATTCTGTGAATTGTCCTTTTGTTTTATGGGCTTTTACTTTCTTGACAATTTCTTTTGAAGCACAACAGTTTCAATTTTAATGAAGTCTAATTTATCTGTTTTTGTTCTGTCACATTGTCACATATCTAGATTTGTGTAAATGTTACCACACCAAGATACAGAACTGTTAAATCACCAAAAAGATCTTCCTCATGTTGCCCCTTTGTAGTCACATTCCCCTCCCCTCTAAGCTGTTTTTGAACCAGCATTGTAACTTCATTGGCCTAAGAGTCATTTGCATATCTGTGTTCATTTTTAATGTCAGTATTTTTTGTTTAATAGGCTGAAACAAGCCAGGGAGCTCTGGGCACACTGGCAAATGTAGTGACCTCGCTTGCCAACCTAAGTGAATCTTTGAACAACGGTGACACTTCAGAAATCCAACCAGAGGACCAGTCTGCAAGTGAGATTACTCGGTACGAGCCCATGAGGGTGGAGGCCCCCCTCCTGGCCTGGACACCCTCCCTCTATTGTGAGGGTGGAAAACAGCATTTTGGTATCTGTGCTGTGTTTAAGGATGACAAAATTGTTAGAATGACCCTGCACATCTGTCTTCTTTCAAATTTTAACTATGGGAACATAGACCCACTTATATTATACAGTATAAAACAATCAAAACTTCTTTTCATTCCCAACCTTGGAAAAGAAAATTGAGTAAATCAGTAGAAGTAGGGGGAAACCTCTAGTGGACGGCAGTTATTTGTATTAATTACTGTTTTTTGTTTTTTGTTTTTTTTTTTGAGGCGGAGTCTCACTCTGTCGCCCGGGCTGGAGTGCAGTGGCCGGATCTCAGCTCACTGCAAGCTCCGCCTCCCGGGTTTATGCCATTCTCCTGCCTCAGCCTCCCGAGTAGCTGGGACTACAGGCGCCCGCCACCTCGCCCGGCTAGTTTTTTGTATTTTTTAGTAGAGAACGGGGTTTCACAGTGTTAGCCAGGATGGTCTCGATCTCCTGACCTCGTGATCCGCCCGTCTCGGCCTCCCAAAGTGCTGGGATTACAGGCTTGAGCCACTGTGCCCGGCCATTAATTACTGTTTCATAATGCATCTGCGTATTAAGAGTTCATTCCCTTTTCTACTTCTGTTTTAACCTATTTTTCTCATCTTTTTTTATTTTTATTTTTATTTTTTAATAGAGATGGGGTTTCGCCATGTTGCCCAGGCTAGTCTAGAACTCCTGGGCTCAAGTGAGCTTCCCACCTCAGCCTCCCAAAGTGCTGGGATTACAGGTGTGCGCCACCACCCCCAACCCTGATGTATATTTTTTCTGAGTAATGAATTCAGAGCTTAAATCCACCAGGGTAACTAGATTGATAGTGGCTGATAGATAGTATGAGCTAATGCCAGACATCAATAACTGCTGCTAAGGATGTTTCTTCTCTGCAGTTTGGCTCTTGTGCTCTGCTCCTAACATGCCAGACCAGCCAGATACAAAGGTGGAGACTATTCAAGGGTTCCAGTTCCTTGTTAACTTGTGGTCTGATAACAAGATCTGGGTACAGTGGAAAGAGGGTGGGATTTGAATTAGGTAGAATTCTGGTTCTACCACTTATTGTATGGATGGTCTTGGAAAAGTTATTTAACAACTGTAAGCTCAGCATTTACATCTGTAAAGTGGAAGAGAATTTTTACCTTTGGAGGGTACTTGTGAAAAATAGAAATTGGGCCTAGTTGCAGTGGCTCACAGCTATAATCCCAGCACTTAGAGAAGCTGAGACAGGAGGATCACTTGATCCCAGCAGTTTGAGACTAGCTGAGACCCATCTCTGAGAAAGTAAAGAGGAAGAGAGAGAGAGAGAGAAAGAAAGAAATTGTCCGTGAAGTTAGGTATTACATAGCTCAGTGCCTAATATGATGTGTTGATAACACGTACAAGCTTTCATTGTTTGCCGGATGCAGTGGCTCACGTGTGTAATCCCAGCACTTTGAGAGGCCAAGGCAGGTAGATCACCTGTAGTCAAGAGTTTGAGACCAGCCTGGCCAACATAGTGAAACCCCATCTCTACTAAAAATACAAAAGATATAGCCAGGCATGGTGGCGTGTGCCACCAGCGTGTGTAGTCCCAGCTACTTGGGAGGCTGAGGCAAGAGAATCACTTGAACCCAGGAGGCGGAAGTTGCAGTGAGCCAAGATCACAACACCACGCTCCAGCTTGGGTGACAGAGTGAGACTCAGTCTCTGAAAAATGAAAAAAATTAGCTGGGTGTGGTGGTGTGTGCCTGTAGTTCCAGCTACTCAGGAGGCTGAGGCACGAGGATTGCTTGAAGCCAGGAAGGTAGATCCTGCTACTGCACTCCATCCAGCCTCTGCTATCTCAAAAAAATAAAATAAAGAAGCTTTCATTGTTAGCGTTTCTCTCACCAGGTAGAATTTAATTATCTTTTCCCATTGTAGTTTTTCTAAATCGTATCTCAGCTAGAATTCTGTTCCCCCTAAAAGCTGTAGATTCACAACAATTACATGCTTCATTTTTGCTCACAGGGCATTTGATACCTTAGCTAAAGCACTTAATACCACAGACAGCTCCTCCTCTCCAAGCCTGGCAGATGGGATAGACAACAGTGGAGGAGGGAGCATCCACGTCATCAGCAGAGACCAGTCAACACCCATCATTGAGGTTGAAGGCCCCCTCCTTTCAGACACACACGTCACATTTAAGGTGAGTGGATTCAGCCTAACTATGTGCCCCCAACCTGCTGGGGAGAGGTTCTGTACCAAAGCTGGTCTGCAGTTTTAAAAATCAAACCTTGGGGCCAGGCACGGTGGCTCATGCCTGTAATCTCAGCACTTTGGGAGGCCAAGGCATGTGGATCACTTCAGGTCAGGAGTTCAAGACCAGCCTGGCCAACATGGTGAAATCCTGTCTCTACTGAAAATACAAAAATTAGCCAGGCATGGAGGCACATGCCTGTAGTCTCACCTACTCTGGAGGCTGAGGCATGAGAATCACTTGAACCTGGGAGGCAGAGGTTTCTGTGAGCCGATACCACTGCACTCACTCCAGCCTGAGCGACAAGAGTAAAACTCTGCCTCAAAAAAAATTAATAAATAAAAATTAAACTTTGGAGTGAGCTCATCTTCAAACTGCAGTATTGGACATTATGATTTCAAACTGGATCTTCTGTTCCAGAATGATATTCCCATTACGAAGCATATTCACTTGTCTTTTGCTCACAGTGCTATTTGGTTCTGAAGGTAACCCTGAAGCAGGCGTGGCCCATCATTACTAAGACAGGCTGACATAGTGGTAACTGCTGAGGGCTGAATGCTCTGCCTCTGCCATTCTATGACAGCCTGGCTGCCCCATGGACTCAGGCAGGCACTTTTGTCTCTTCTCCGTGTCATAGAAACCCTCATATAAAGTCTGCAACAAGCAGGCAGCCAGCTGTTGATCCTGGCTACTCTGCCCTCTAGAGCCACAGAAAGTAGATCCCTTGAAGAGTGCTGTTAAGACCTCACGGGTCTTCCCCATGCTGTCATTCACTGGTCTTGCTTTTTCTACAGGATGCTCAGAGGGCACCCGAAGCCCTCTCAGTCTCTAGGTCTCCAGACTGCCGAGTCTTCCTGTTCCCTCAGTATTTTTTCTTTTTTTTTTCCTTCTTCTTTTTATTTATTTATTTATTTTTTTATGGATACTCACCTAGGCTGAAGTGTAGTGATGTGATTGTGGCTCACTGTAACCTCAAACTCCTGGGATTAAACTCCTGGGCTCAGGTGATCCTCCTGCCTCAGCCTCCCAAGTACCTAGGACTACAGGCATGTACCACCATGCCCAGCTGATTTTTATTTTTATTTTTTGTAGAGATGGGGTCCTTGATATGTTTCCCAAGGTGATCTCTAACACTTGGCCTCAAGCAGTCCTCCCACCTTAGCCTCCCAAAGCGCTGGGATTACAGGCGTGAACCACTGTGCCTGACCCAGTATTTTTACTAGAGAGATATGGCCAGTCACTTAGGAAGTTAGATCCCTTCTCATAGTTTCCCAAAGGTGCCTAAGAGACAGGTCACCAGTGTGATTCCAGCTTCAAAAGCACTGGAACCCCTTCTAGACAATGGAATTCCTGGAGCCTCGCACAACATTCTAGTCATGGGATGTCATCCTCCTATCACGTGAGCTGTTTGGCTCTTGGTAACTGCTACCTTAAGACCATCTCCCAAAATGCCTGCTAGTCCATGAAGTTGGCCCTGGTTACCCAGATTTTTTTTGTTGTTTTTTTGAGACTGAGTCTCACTGTCACGCATACTGGAGTGCAGTGGTACAATCTTGGTTCACCATAACCTCCACCTCCTGGGTTCAAGCGATTCTCCTGCCTCAGCCTCCCAAGTAGCTGGAACTACAGGTGCACGCCACCACACTTGGCTAATTTTTGTATTTTTAATAGAGACAGGGTTTCACTATGTTGCCCAGGCTGGTCTTGAACTCCTGACATCAGGTGATCGGCCTGCATCAGCCTCTCAAAAGTGCTGGGATTATAGGGATGAGCCACCGCACCTGGCCCCTGTTCCCCAGATTTAATTTAGGCCTTAACTTATGGCTCAAAATGGAATTGCCATAGAACAAATAACAGTTTAGCTGAGGCAAGACTTGAGGAGCATGTTTTTATGGGAGTGGGCTGGGAAGATCCCCTTAGGCTTATGGACCATATTCCAAGGCCCTTTAGACCCTAGTTCACTGAGCAAGAAAACATGGGGAGTCTGTGCAAGCCCCCCGACTGCATGAGACTTCAGAATCAGAGACAGTGACTCTAGATGCCACCGCTATTGAAGCACGACGGGGATACGTGTTGACAGACAAAGCCATCCCCGTCCTTCCTTCACCGCCTGTGCCATGTGCCTCCTCTTTTCCAGCTAACAATGCCCAGCCCAATGCCAGAGTACCTCAACGTGCACTACATCTGTGAGTCTGCATCCCGTCTGCTTTTCCTCTCAATGCACTGGGCTCGGTCAATCCCAGCCTTTCAGGCACTTGGGTAAGTGGCCACTTTCTGTGCATGTATCCTTGGGCAGGGGCCTTCCTCTCCCTAGGAATGACCTGGAAGAACTCTGAGGGCCCATCTAGTTTGACTGTTCCGATGACCTCATTCCAAGGACCCTGAATTTCTTACTAAATATAGTTAGTGGACTGGTAGCAGGATTACCAGTTGCCAGTTCTGCAGTGTTCCTCTAACCTTTATGGAGCCTCCTAGATATACCAAGGATTTGCTGCTGGGAGCTGGGGATGGAGAAGAATGTAGAAGGCAAGGGGTAGTCCCCAGCACTGTGCTATGCACAGTGTGACTCACAAACTGAAGCCAGGCCAGGAACTGTGCCTAGGCCTTAATAAGGTGAATGTGAATCAGCGGTTTCCTCAAACATGGATTTACAATCTCACACAAGCCACAGTGCCAACTGGCACACTGAGTAGTACAGACCCTGGTGTCATCTCTACAGGAAACCCCCTCCTTTTCTTGCTTTCTGGAGTACCACTTGTGTATGTTTCTCCTCTAAATCCCATCATCGGCTCTGCCAGCGTGCCGAGTGCTGTGCAGCTGGTGTGGCTGCCATCGTACCATCAGGTGACTGGCAGTCTGGTTGAAAGATAAGTAACCATATAAAAACGGAAATACAGTGAGAGTTATTGCATATTGCAGAGTAACCATCCTTAGGTAATATGTGGAAAACACTAGAATGGAGGGCAGGGTTGTCTAGTAGTTTACACTGTTGTCTTTGGGGCAAACAGACCTGGTTGTCGGGCATAAGAATAGCGCTTGTCAGCTGTGTGGCCTTGTGGAAGTCACTTTACCTCTCTGAGCCTCCAGTTTCTCGTTGTAGAATCCTTGCGTGGAGTTAAGATCTATAAAGCTTTTAACCCATTGCCTGGCATGCAAGGGACTCAGCAGAAGGCAGTGTGGTTCTGTGGGTCAGGTGGTGTGGGATGTGTCCTGAGTAGTTAGAATGGTCACCTCCCTCCATGATTAAAGGAAAGGCAGACAGAATTGTCTCATTCTCCAGGGAGAACAAGACAGGTAGTGACTGCTAAACAAGTATTAGGAGTTTCATTGTTAGCTCTTTGGGAGAATGGCCTACCCCTTGCTAGTATCTGGTATGTGGTGTAACCTCAGGCATTTTTTTTTTTTTAAATAACACCACAGTCCACAGTTAATAGTACTGATAGGTACCTGAGATTTTTTTTAATGAGGTTAAAATGTCCACCCACTGCCCTGAGTGTACTTTTTCTAGTTAGGTAATTTGGAACCTCCTCCACAGAGTTTCTCAGTCCGGGCTAGATAAAATGAGCTACCACATTTAAAGTGGTTTCAGTTACATTTCATGTACCGTTTTTCATACGTTACTGTTCAGGGCAGTGATCATAGTAAAATACTAGACACGCATCTGGGGCATTTGGGAATGACACAGTGCAGTAGTCTTGGTTCTCACTGCCTTCCTGTGGCTGGGCCACACTTAAGGCAACTGGAGGAAACAGCTTTGTCAAAACAGCCCGGTTTCTCCAGCCTCCTGAAATCTTGAGACAGGTGAGGGAATGCAATTTAGGAGTTTCTGAGAATAAGGATGTATTGTTTTGTGATGTGCCAACTTTGCTGACTAACCTGAGTAGAAATTAGCCAGGGCAGGGCTAGAAGCGGCCTTAGCTGAACCCTCATCCTCCCTGCTTCTGTCTCGGATCCAGCACAAAGCCTGCCTCCTTCCCTGCAAGGTTTGGAGGGCATGTTTCTGCCCTTCAGAATCTGTGCTCAGCCCTTAGTCTTTTGGTCCCCGCAGCCTCTCGTGACCTTGGCTGCAGGACCTAAGTAACTGATACCATCTCCTGGGACAGAGTCAATCCAGGATGCTGAGGCTTTAGAATACTGTAGGAAATGATGATTTGGCCATATCTATTAAAATTTTTTATTTAAAGGATGTTTTTTAAGAGAATAGTTGATCATTAGAAGGACTTTAGTTAAAACATTCATGGACTTATTCATAGACTTCATCTTTTTCTTGAAGAATGATCCTGGATAGCACTTCAACAAACACTTACTGAGTTCACCTGTTCAGGAAATGCTGTGACTTAGTGCCTGGATGCCCCACAACCTTGGAGAAATGCCAACACACACCACACTCAGGCTCCTCTCTATATTCCTAGGCAGGACTGCAACACCAGCCTGGTGCGGGCCTGCTGGAATGAGCTCTTCACCCTCGGCCTGGCCCAGTGTGCCCAGGTCATGAGTCTCTCCACCATCCTGGCTGCCATCGTCAACCACCTGCAGAACAGCATCCAGGAAGGTAGGGCACAGGGACTTGGGGCTGGGATGTATCTTGGCCTAGTCTTGTGGCTGTGGAGCAGAGCCTAGCCCCCTGGTTGGAGCCCCATGTCAGAGACACCTTTGTCGACCCAGGCTGGCAACATAGCAAATTGGATAGCCTCAGTGTCCCACAACATCTATAGGCTGAGAGAAGTTTGACTGTTAAGTTATGGAACCTTTGGGCTGGGCATGGTGGCTCACGCCTGTAATCCTAACACTTTGTTAGGCCAGGCAGGAGGATCACTTGAGCCCAGGAGTTTGAGACCAGTCTGGGCAACATAACGAAACCTTGTCTTTACAAAAAGTACAAAAAATTAGCCAGGCCTGGTGGCATCTGGCTATAGTCCCAGATACTCAGGAGGCTGAGGCAGGAGGATTGCTTGAGCCCAGAGTTTGAGGCTGCAGTGAGCTGTGATCATTCCATGTACTCCAGCCTGGGTAATAGAGCAAGATCTCATCTTAATGAATGAATGAATGTTACAGGATGCTTATCAGTTAGAATATGTAAATTTCTGCCCGACTGTCCTCTTCATATGATTAATATGAAGAAAAAAATGGAAAAGGTCAGCTTCTTGCTAGGCATTTAGTAATGTTTGCAGAATAATCACAGCTGATATTTTCATCTTCATTGACATTGACAAGTGACTTTTCTCATGTCTAATAGTTCACAGATCCTCACAACCCTATTAAGTAGGGACTATTACCTCATTTTTTCTTTTTTTTTTTTTTTTTTTTTT
>NW_016819747.1:171363-206914 GCF_001698545.2 Rhinopithecus bieti | reverse complement strand
TTCTTTTTTTTTTTTTTTTTTTTTGAGACGGAGTCTCGCTCTATCGCCCAGGCTGGAGTGCAGTGGCCGGATCTCAGCTCACTGCAAGCTCCGCCTCCCGGGTTTACGCCATTCTCCTGCCTCAGCCTCCCGAGTAGCTGGGACTACAGGCGCCCGCCACCTCGCCCAGCTAGTTTTTTGTATTTTTTAGTAGAGACGGGGTTTCACGGTGTTAGCCAGGATAGTCTTGATCTCCTGACCTCGTGATCCACCCATCTCGGCCTCCCAAAGTGCTGGGATTACAGGCTTGAGCCACCGCGCCCGGCCCACCTCATTTTTTCATATGGAGGAACTGAGGCCCTGATAGGGTCCCTGGCTTGCCCCAGATGAAACAGTAAATACAAAAACTAGGGCAAAGGTGCAGTGGCTCACGCCTGTAATCACAGCACTTTGGGAGGCCAAGATGGGATCACCGGAGGTCAGGACAGTCCAGCTTGGCCTTGGCCAACATGGTGAAACCCCTTCTCTACTAAAAATACAAAATAAAAAAGGCCAGGTGTGGTGGCCTTTTTTATTTTGTATTTTTAGTAGAGAAGGGGTTTCACCTGTAATCACTTTGGGAGGCTGAGGCGGGTGGATTGCCTGAGCTCGGGAGTTTGAAACCAGTCTGGGCAACATGGCAAAACCCCGTCTCTACTAAAAATACAAAAAATTAGCCGGGCGTGATGGTGGGCATCTGTAATCCCAGCTACTCAGGAGGCTGAGGCAGGAGAACTGTTTGAACCTGGGAGGCGGAGGTTACAGTGAGCCAAGATCGTGCCAGTATGCTGCAGCCTAGGCAACAGAGCGAAACTCTGTCTCCAAAACAAAAAAATGAGCCAGGCATGGTGGCGCATGCCTGTAATTCCAGCTACTCAGGAGGCTGAGGCATGAGAATTGCTTGAACCCAGGAGGCAGAGGTTGCAGTGAGCTAAGGCCACTGCACTCCAGCCTGGGTGACAGAACGAGACTGTTTCAAAAAAAAAAAAAAAAAAAACTAGGGCACAGACCTGCATCATCCTGACCCCCTAGTCCAGAACATATGTACCTCACCCAGGCTGCTCCTTAAGAATGAACAAATGACTTTTCTAGTGAGATCTGTGGCAACTATCTAGTATTTGGTGTTCAAAACACCAGCAGTGTCAGGAATAGGAGGTAGCCGTTGTAGTCTCTCCATGTGTAGCATGTCTGCAACACTCTGAAGACCGCTGTCATGCCCAGAATTCTAAGTAACACTGAAAATCTACACTTGTAGCTGAAGTGGAAATTATTGTTTTTTGTTTGTTTGTTTTTTGATACAGAGTCTCTGTGTTGCCAGGCTGGAGTGCAGTGGCAATCATAGCTCACTACAGCCTTGAACCCCTGGGCTCAAGTGATCCTCCTGCCTCAGCCTCCCAAGTAACTGGGACTACAGGCATGCGCCATCACACCCAGCTAATTTTTATGTTTTTTTTATAGAGATGAGGTTTCGCCATGCTGCCTAAGCTTGGAACTTCACTTTTAATTGGGCATTCCGGGTGTTTGATATCTAGGAATGTGAGTGACCTAGTCATACATTTGTTTTTCTAGTTATTTCCTTGGAATAGTTACATAAGGGTGAAGTTTTAAAAACCCTATAACAGGCTGGGTGTGGTGGCTTACACCTGTAATCTAAGAACTTTGGGAGGCCGAGGCAGGTGGATCACTTGAGGTCAGGAGTTCAAGACCAGCCTAGCCAACATGGTGAAACCCTGTCTCTACTAAAAATACAAAAATCAGCCAGACATGTGGTGGTGAGTGCCTGTAATCCCAGCTACTTGGGAGGCTGAGGTAGGAAAATTGCTTGAACCTGGGAGGCGGAGGCTGCAGTGAGCCAAGATTGTGCCACTGCACTCTACCCTGGGACAGAGCGAGACTTAAAAAAAAAAAAAAAAAAAACCCTTACAACATTTTATTGAAGTAAGATTTGTTCACAAATGAGCTTTAGTTTTCTTTGTTTTTTGGTGTTGATGTTTTGTTGTTGTTGTTTTGTAGAGACAGACTCTCATGATGTTGCCCAACCTGGTCTCAAACTCATGGCCTCAAGCAGTCCTCCTGCCTTGGCCTCCTGAAACATTGGGACTAGAGGCATGAGCCACCAAAACTAGCCAGTTTTAATTTTTAACTGAGAATAATAATACTAATACTGCCAGTAAAGTATTGTCATGAGGATTAAATGAAATATATACAATTGTTCTGAAGCCAGGCATGGTGATGCACACCTGTAGTCCCAGCTACTCAGGATGCTGAGGTGGGAGGATCACTTGAGCTCATGAGTTCAAGTTCAGCCTGGGCAACATAGTAAGACACCCAACTCAAAAAAAAATTGTTTTGATAACTAAAAATTACCAGCATTTAATGTTCAGGTGCCTGCAGAGACTTAAAAAACCTAACCAAGTATGTAAGCTGTGAGTCTTCAGAATAAAGAAATTATTATTCAGGTACAGAATAAAAGGAATTCACAATGTACACCTACAGGCCAGCTGCCTGGCAGCAGGGCTAGGGAGAATCACTGGTCTAGGGGTTCGTTATTGAGGCAGAACCCATATTGGAGCAGAATTTGGGTACCTCTTGTCACTTCACCTGCAGCTGGAAAATGAAGCTCTTATTCATCTTGAGATTGCTGATTTTTCATTAAAAAGTGAAATGGTCCCATTTCTTTCCATCTGTGGTCCCTCAAATAAGCTGGTTTTATTGTTCTTACTAGCCTTTCTCAGAGGATCTGTGATATTGGTTTCTAGATAAACTTTCTGGTGACCGGATAAAGCAAGTCATGGAGCACATCTGGAAGCTGCAGGAGTTCTGTAACAGCATGGCGAAGCTGGATATAGATGGCTATGAGTATGCATACCTTAAAGCTATAGTTCTCTTTAGCCCCGGTAAGATATGCGGTGGGGACGCATGACCCTTTTCCACCTGTATCTACTGATGTTTCTGAACATGAACATGTTGCCATCAGTGGTGTAGAAAGAGGCCTGCAGATTATATGTGACCTAGTGTTCTTACGATAGGTGTTTTGCTAGATAAATACATAAACGCTTTTAAATTCTTGCCTTTACAGCCCCAAAGAAATATGCTGCAGTGCCTGATGATGTCACACACTGAATAGATTTAATCTGTGTCCTAATGAAACCATTGGCCAAACAAGACTACACCATACAAAACAAAAGTGTGCTACCACCCTATGTCCTTTCTTTTTATTTATTTATTTATTTATTTTTTGGCCCTTTGCCAGTTTCAAAGCTTTGTTAGCGCATATAATCCAGTACACATTGAAGCTCCACCTGTTTGCCCACAGACTGTGTATAGCAGTAGCAGCAGCTGCTGCAGAGCATGCTAAAAGGTGTGTTCACAGATGAAGAGGCAGCAATCACGATGCCTGGGCTGGCCTCACTCCTCTCAAGGCCTCTGGAAAAATCAACCTAGGCTCATTGTTCACCTCACAGTAGGGGTTGGACACAGCTTAACCTTTTTCTCTTCTTTCCCAGCCCTCCACTCACAGATAACAAAATAGCTAGTAAAATTGGGACAAATTATATAATTAAATATTTAGAAAGTAAATGACAATTTCTAATTTTATGCACTAGTTTTTAAAACTGTTGTTTTCTAGGGTAGTAGGAAGCCAGATGTCCAGAACCATCCATGTGGGGCTGCTCAGACTGGCATCCACTCAGGGTCCCCAACCCCCTCCCAGGAACTTCAGGCCTGGGCAGAAAACAGAGGAAAAGCCAGTGTTCTAATAATACCCAAGTTAGATCAGTCTTTGAGTTCAATTTGTTATACTTAAGAAGTGTGCAGACGTTTGACTAAAAATACTAAGAAGTCTGCAAATAAGACTTTTCAAATACAGAGGGAATTGGGGGGGTACTTTTCTGTTTTCAGATCATCCAGGTTTGACCAGCACAAGCCAGATTGAAAAATTCCAAGAAAAGGCACAGATGGAGTTGCAGGACTATGTTCAGAAAACCTACTCGGAAGACACCTACCGGTAAGGCATTCAGGCATGCACTCTTGCTTGGGGCTGCAAGGAATGTGGCTGGGTTTGTAGTTTCTAATATAAATTATGTTAACCTTTCCATTTTTAGCAGCCTGATAGAGCCTCCATTGGATCACACTCTAATTCTTGAGTTTTCTTTGTTTTTTCCTAGCTCCCAAGAGCTAGAGATAATTCTTGAATGCTAGAGGTGGTGTAGAGTGTAGACGGTGCCAGCAGGAGGGCCAAGACTGTGGCTGATTCCAATGTTGCTGTGTGACTGTGAGCGAGGCCTCAGATTGTTACTCTTTAATTGGAGGAGTTGGAGCAGATGCTGCGTGGCCTGTTCTAGGGCTAACACTGTACATGAGGCTTGAGTTCTCATGGAGATTCCCTTGTCTAGAATAGTTTGAAAGGTCTGCTTCTCTGGTCAGCATCCATTGAAGAGGCAGTGCTAGAGTACTTGACAGAAAAGTTCTTATTGACAGAAATCAAATCTGACCCCTATAAAGGAGTGGATGAGTTACATAAAGTCATTTTGCCCTCAGATAACTGATGGTAAAAAGTTTATTTGGGTGAAAATTAGTGGTAGTATTTGTAATTAATGTGCAGCAAAAATATATGTATAAAAATTAAGGCCAGGTGTGATGGCTCACACCTGTAATCCCAGCACTTTGGGAGGTCGAGGCGGGTGGATCACGAGGTCAGGAGTTCAAGACCAGCCTGGCCAAGATGGTTGAAACCCCATCTCTACTAAAAATACAAAAAAAAAAAAAATTAGCCAGGCACGGTGGCAGGCGCCTATAATCCCAGCTACTGGGGAGGCTGAGGCAGGAGAATCGCTTGAACCTGGCGGGGTGGGCAGAGGTTGCGGTGAACTGAGATCATGCCACTGCACTCCAGCCTGAACGACAGAGTAAGACTCCGCCTCAAAAAAAAAAAAAGCCTTTCTCACGCAGTTTTAGGCAGGAAAATTGTTCAGATCTGCCACAGGTCAGAATGCGTTGGCAGGCTTTCCAGCCAAAGATGGAAGAGTGCTTTCCTATGACAACTCTAACCTACCAGAAGCTACATGAATTTCTGAGACCCTTTCAAGTAAAGTATTTCCTATTTCCCTCCCCACCATGTGCCCCTAAAATAAACACTGGAACAAAATTGACAGCCTGGGAAGACACACAGGCCCACCTTCCCCAGACGTGTGTCCTCTGCACAGACCTCAGTCTCCAGGAGCCCCATGGAACAGAGATGCCCCTGGGGGCTACCCCTTCTGGCCCAGTGCTTCTCAAAAGACATGATTTTGCCCCCCAGCAGGGTAACCAGCTCTTAGTCTTTCAGCGCTAAAACCAGGACAGTCCCAGCCATTTCTCTTGTGTGACTGGGGGTGTCTTATGGCTGGCTGGTCCTGCTGGTAGGTAAGAACCTGCTTCTCCTTTTGGCATACTTCTATTGCCCAGATGTGGCTTTTACAAAAGCAAGATCCATTTTCTACTGGAATCATCGAAGACTTCATCATGAATCTAGAATAACTTCAGCCTCAATACATAGAGAATGGGACTGTCAGGGAATGCACCCACACCCAGAATTTATACATCCAGCCAAGTGTACAGTCAGGTTGTCCTCCTAGGAGGCCACAGGCCTGCTCTCCCACAGTTCCCATGGCCAAAAGACAGCTGGAAGTGGCCATCTGGGGCTGCTGGCAGAGCCACAGCACACTCTAGAATCACTTTAACATCAGCAATTCTGTTGCCTTGGAAAGTAGATACACTGTGTCTGAAAACATCATGAGTCACTCCTGTCCAGTCAGGTACCCAGGGTTGGGTAGGGTGATGACAGGTTACTTGGAGCCCAAAATGATAAGGGAGGCTTTCTTATAGGGCTCAGAAATTCACACAGAGAGAGTTCTCAAAGAAAAGGCCCTAGAGTGTTTTACATCCTATTTGCATATTCATTTTTTTCTTTATCTTGGTATTTACTGTCTGGAATATCCATTTTTGACTCTTCCCCATCCTTGTACCTTTTCTCATATTGATTATTCCTCCTGAAATACCTCCCATCCCTCCCCATTCTTTGTATCTCTGCTGATAGAAATTTTAGCCAGCCCCTAAGGCCCAGCTGAAATGGCAGGTCCCTTACACCTTTGTGTGCCCTGCAAGATTGGAGCACAGTGACTCATTGTGGCTGAGTAAATGGATGCTGGTGCTGGAATGCTACCTGCGTAGTATGAATACATTTTCCCATTTAAAAAATAAGTAGTATTCACTGTAGAAAAACTTAGAATGTTCTAGAAAGGAAGAAGAAAACTTTTTAAAAAGCACTATCCAGGGGCAGGGCATGGTGACTAACACCTATAATTCCCACATTTTGGGAGGCTGAGGCAGCAAGATTGTTTGAGCCCAGGACTTTGAAACCACCCTGGGCAACATAGTGAGACCCCATCTCTACGAGAAAAAAATGAAAAATTAGCCAGATGTAGTGGTGTGCACCTGTAGTCCCAGCTACTCAGGAGTCTGAGGTGGGAGGATGACTTGAGCCTCGGAGGTTGAGGTTGCAGTGAACTGTGATCACATCACTCCACTGCAGCCTGGATGACAGAGCAAGACACTGTCTCAAAATAAAAAACAAAAACAAAAAAAGCACTATCCAGAGATACCTACTATTAACATTTTGCATATTCACTTCCAGAAATTTTTTATGTATTATAATTGGGATCATAAAATACCAAAGGTTTTGTAACCTTTTTTCATGTAATATACAATAACAATACATACTCTTCTTCATTTTCTGTGGTTCCTATTTCCTTGCTAATGAAACAGTAGGGTGTTTCCAGTTTGGGCTATCACACATGACTGCAGTAGCATCCTGGCACATGCTTCACTTGTTCGCCTGGGATGCAGTCCTGGCTGGGAAATGGCCTGGTCATGTGGGACACTTGAGATACACAGTGTTCAGTGGCCCTCCAGGGCAGCGTCGTGGTGCACCCTCCACCCCAAGTTTCTTCAAAATGAAAGCTATTTTACTGCTTTATTTATAATGCTAAATGGACACTGAAAATTAGGGCAGTACAAAAAAAATAAGAAAAAATCACCTCAAATCCCAATACCCAGAGCCCAACTGTTAGCATTGTGGTGAACATTTTCCCAGTACTCTGTGTACACATGTATACTTGCTGTTTTATAATCTCCTTTTAAATTTTTATTGAGCAATATGTCATGGATGTCTTTCCTGATCAGTAAATACAAATTCGTATTATCATTTTTTAAATGAGTCTCTAGCAGTTCATCATATGAAGACTCCTAGTTTATTTTAACCTGTCATCTGTTGATGAATTTCCAGGTTTTCTCTTTTTGGTGGGGGTGAGCAGAGTTGGAATAAACAAGAGTGAAGGGAACATATCTGTACATACATTTTGTACTCGTTTGGTTTTTTCTCATGATAAATTTCTATTAGAGGAACTGTTGAAATCAGAAAAAAGAGGTGGGTGGATGGTGGATCCATTTGGTTTGATTCTGTGCAATACAGACAGGGCCCCAGGAGCCTGTGCTGAGCTGTGGTTCAAGGGCATCAAACAGTCTCCTTTTCTAATGATGCTCCCTTTTATAGATTGGCCCGGATCCTCGTTCGCCTGCCGGCACTCAGGCTGATGAGCTCCAGCATAACAGAAGAACTTTTTTTTACTGGCCTCATTGGCAATGTTTCGATAGACAGCATAATCCCCTACATCCTCAAGATGGAGACAGCAGAGTATAATGGCCAGATCACCGGAGCCAGTCTATAGTACACACCACACACCTGCCAAGGAGCAACAGAATCCTACCGGGACCGTTCACATACAAAGAAAAGAAAAGTAGTGGTATTTTGGTATGTGCAAATATTTCCATATGTTAGCCGTTTCCTGTCTGGTTTCTCCTTATCTGTTAATCCCAGACAATGGCAATTAAAAGACTAGTAGGATCCTTTCCTGACATAAGAAATGTTTTAACGCCTTTTGATGAAGCAGCAGATTTTGGAGCAATCTTTTAACTCAATTTGTATTTAGAAATTCTCAAAGGGCAAAAAAAAAAAGAAAAAAAAAAGTTTTATAATGTCAGAGACTAGTATTAAAGAAAACTGAAAGAACCTAAGAGAATAGTATGTGTGTATATATATATATATAATGTCCTTGGAATTACAGATACTAATTACCAGGGTAATAATATTAGCACTTTCTAAGCACTTATCAATGTGTAATGTTAGCAACATCTTGCCTGTGGGCAGGGCAAATGGAAAACTGTATATGTCTTTTGCCGAAATGCTAATGGTTTCTGTGAAAACTCACTAGGGTACAGGAGACAATCATTTATGTTTAAGAAAAGAAGGCATCATTCCTAATTGTGTGCACATGTTGTGGAGTTGAGCTGAATTCTGTGAATGGAAACGTGGCTCATTTGCATCATGCAGTAAGTGGGAGTGTGGTAGCACAGTCGGTGGTGACCCAGTCCAGAAGCTTTTAGCCATAGAGCAGACACTTGTCAGGTTCCCTGACTACTTGGTCCTGGTCTCTGATGGGCATCTGCAGACTCCTCTAGAACCTGGGGTTCTCCTCTGATGACTGGTTATCTGAATTGGATTGCAACTAGTCAGACATTAACTGCCAAAAGAGATGTGTAATTCCTCCAGCAAGTGAAAACATCCCCAAGTCACATCCACTGCTCGTGGCAGATGGAGCCTTGTGACCAAAAAGCGCAAGGTGGGCATTTTGAGCCCTTGACAGTACTTCCAATACAATTGGGGGTGCTTGCGTGTTTGTCCAGATGGAGGAGTGTGGCCTTGGAGTGTGAGGGTTACCTTCTCAGGGCTTTCCACTCCAAATGCCCCCTTGAAAAGGACTTGTGTTTCTGCAGCTCCATCAGAACTGTGGGGCTGTGGCCAGAGTGGTCAGGGCCTGGTAAAGCTGGATGGAAGGTTTCAGGACAGTTTCTTCCTGTTGACCTTAAATACCAGAGATTTTAAAAATGTGTGTAGACTTGGCATCTCTGTTGGCAAATCTGTTAATGTTCCCAGCACTCTCTGCACTTTGGTTCCCCCAGGTGTGTGCCTGCCGACTACCCTGGAGCATTTTAAATGCAGACTGCTTGCTCCTTAAAAACAACCCTTAATTTCCACGGTGATAGTCTTTCTCCTCATAAATTATAGCAACCAGAGTTAGCCTGGTAAGGAAATTATGTCTAACTGCAAACACCCATAAATTCCCATGGATGTGAATGTATAGCAAGCTTTTCCTGTTTGAGAAAAGTGGCATGTGGAAGACTAGGTCAATTGCTTTGTCTTTTCTTTTTAAATAGTCCAGATTAAGAAAATACACCCTGTTGGGTTAAATTTGCCCCTCTTGATTTGTTAACCAGATGATATCCAAAAAGATCCCTGGACACTCCCCTGCCTCACAGGTGCTCTGATCTGGCTGAGAGATGGTGCCACACATGTGCTCCACAGGGGTGCAGTCTAGCCAGCTACAGATGCCCCTGTGGAGCTACACTAGACAGAATGGAAGCTGCCACAGGCTCAAGGCAGAACAGGATGCTTGATCCTGAAGGCTTAGCAAGCACTTTATGCAAGTCATTGTTAGGAAGTGAGAACAGTGTCTCCAACTTCTAAATTCTTTTTTTTTTTTTTGAGACGGAGTCTCGCTCTGTCACCCGGGCTGCAGTGCAGTGGCCGGATCTCAGCTCACTGCAAGCTCCGCCTCCCGGGTTTACGCCATTCTCCTGCCTCAGCTTCCTGAGTAGCTGGGACTACAGACGCCAGCCACGTCGCCCGGCTAGATTTTTGTATTTTTTTTTAGTAGAGACAGGGTTTCCTCGTTGTTAGCCAGGATGGTCTCGAACTCCTGACCTCGTGATCCGCCCGTCTCGGCCTCCCAAAGTGCTGGGATTACAGGCTTGAGCCACCATGCCCGGCCCTAAATTCTTATTTGGATTTAATTATATCATTTTATAATTCTTGCTTCGGCAACAAATTTTGGGGAGTAGTGGGGGTGGCCATTATAAAATAATGGAAAGGATTTAATTCTGCCAGCTTAAAGTAATTTTTTACTTTGTAACCCTGATGTGTTTTCAGTTTCAAAATTAAGACAAAAAACCAGCTGAGACAATGGAATTAGGGCAGGTTTGTTTCATTTCTTGTTTGTGAAGGATTTTAGTAGCAGGCATCCTGAAGCTCAGCCGTGCCTCTAACACAGATTGTTGCCTGCCTTCCGTCATTTTGATTCTTGAGAGTGACCATGAGGGCCATGTTGCAGTTCCCTGGGAATACAAGCATAACAGCTTTCAGATCCCAGTTCTTGGTGTTGGTGAAAAGGTCTCCACCAGCCCCTCCTCTCATTCCCAGGTCATTCAGTGGCAGCCAGTAGGCCTCTTAGATTCAGGTTGGATGAGGAAGTGTTGGGCTCTGGTGAAACAGCCTTGGAGAAAACATGATTTTGCTTGGAAAGGTGCTGATTCTAACCTGGGCCTGCTCTTTAAGTCCCTTTGCTGGTGATGGCTGATTCCAGGGACTGTTTTGGCTTTGAACACCTCTTGGTTTCTGAGATCCTCTTGGCTTTACTTTGAAGTGGCCTTTTCTTTAAGGATCATGTCCACATAACCTGAATTCTTGCTGCTTGAACTCATTTCAAGCCTTTGACTACAGGTCCATTTCATCTCCCGTCAGGTTGGTTAAGGAAAGTCAGCCCAAAGTCAAGAATTACTTAAAGAGATGCAAACCAAATATTTGGGCTCCAGCTTTCACAGGGCTTATAGCCCTTGTTAGCAGTTTGTGAAACTTTGGGTTTCATGAAGTGAGACCTGTTCTCTGGCTGCTGAACTCCACGGAGCCACGTCATGCTCCCTTTTCTGCTGGCCTGGCCGCTCCTCCCTCAGTGAGGAGAGGCAGCTGGCTCAGAGAGGTGGGACAGACACATGCTGTCACCTCTTAGTTAAGTGGACTCTTTTCCAGAAGTATCTCATATAATGTTGGGTTAAGACAGAGAGATGTTGAAAATGGTGGAGATCATTACACATTAGCATAAAACAGGACAGAAAGAGATTTTTTGAAAGACCAAATTAGTTGAGCAAGTAATACTTTTCAAGTTACTCCTGGAAGGTGTTTTTAAGGAAGTATGTTACCTGCCATACTCTCCTAATTTGACATTTCTATGTGTGTCCTGAGGGGTTACATTATTTATTGTCTAATCCTTGCCATAAGGCTGTGGTTTGAGGTTCTTTTGCTGTTCTGGGCTTTATATTTAATTTCAGGTATAGTCACTTCTAAGATGTGTAATTGCCCTCAAGAGGGACTGATTTTTAGCTTGTCATTGTCAGTATTGAATGTGGACTCTTCTGAGGCAGTTAGGACACCAGCCATGGTGGTAGCAGTGGATGCGTTCGGCTCCCTGATCTCAAGGCAATATCCACGCTACACACGTACTTAGCTGTCTGTCTTGTTTGGGGGATAGTTACGGCAAGGAACAAAAAATTCTAAGGACTCTAGCTATTTCTAGTGCTTTTACTTTCATAGTTCTTTGAGGATATTTCCCACAGAGCACTCTTGCTCACAGCCCGCCCTCTGCAGGGCTTCCAGCCCCTGGCCACAATCAGTAGTTCATGCCATGTCTGTACATCCATGTTCTGGAACCTGATCTCATTGGAGTCCAGAAGTTTGTTGCCCACTTTCTAGTGTAAATGACTTTACGTGCAGTGGGTTCATAGGTTACATTTTAACTCTTCTCTTAGTCCAGGTCATGGAAAGTCTCATCATCTGATAGCCACTTTTCTCCCAGGGAGAGCGGTGCCCACTAGGCCCTGGGAATGCCTGAGCCAGCAGAGCAGACGCCCCACGTGCTTCCTTTATCCAGCTTCCATTCTCTCGGTTATGTGGCTCTTTGAAAATGTCTTAACTTTGATGTAAATTTTTAAAGCCAACCTCTCATCAAGACAGGGTTGGTTTGGGTCTTTTGTACGCAGGGTTTGGACCTTCTCATTGTGTGCCTCCCACCAGCGTGCACTTCGCATGTCCGGCCCTGGGTCCCTTCAGCAGTGTCGTGTGTGTACAGGTTTCTAGGCTGTAAGACTGAATGAATGTACATGTGTTTATATCCTCTCTATGTACAGTGTATATAGTGTGTGTATGTGTACATAGATGTATATTATGTATACAGACATGTATCCAGACTTTCCTTATGTTCTAAAGAGAGTTTTTGATAAAGTTGCTAATGTAAACTAATGTGGGTATTGCAAGGTCCCTCAGCAGGGAAGATTTGCTGGTGATTTTCTTCACTCCATTTTCCTTTGGGTGAGCCTGCCTGGGAAGGGCCATGAAGTCAGAATCTCCATTCTGCAAAAAGAAGAATTCCAGGCAGAAGAGGTTCTGACAGGGTGACATTTCCCTGTATTCTCCAGGTACAGGCAAGAGCCAGGAAGCTGGAAGACAGTTTATCTTAATATCCAAAACTACGTGGGAATTTTTAACCGTTTCGTGCACCTGTTCATGGCACTACCTGGAAGGGACTTGGCAGTTGGGTTGAGCCGTCAGCCTTCCCAGCTATTCAGCTCTGTTGAGTAGCCCAGAGACAGGCGTCACGGTCAGAGATTCAGAACGGTCTGTGTCAGTAAGGCCTGACTCCCAAAGATGGTAGCAATTTCCCAGGCTTGCTCTGTGCTCAGTCAGCAAGATTTGGGGCACTGTCCTGTGACTGAACAAATAGTAATTTCCATCTCTCTATCCCCAGTTAAAAGTAAACAACCTACCAAGTATTATTCTTTAAAACTAATAAGCATGGATGTTGATGGCTAACTTTTGCGGCACATAAGCTAGAAATAGCAAGTTACTTCTCTTAAGAGTAAGCATGTGAATGAAATCCACAGACTTTAACTCCTTTCTATAAATTATGATTTTAAATTTTCAGATAAGAATTGCATTTTATTATGGATGTATGTGCCCTTAAAAGCTACAGATACCAAATTTTCCTTGTCCAGGTCTATTCGGATGAATTTTCCCCCTTAATCTGGCCTTAAACTGAAACTCAGCCCTCGAGAGCCAGGGCCTGGCCCAGCAGTAGTTGCTCACAGAGCTGGGAAGCAGGGGCCTGCTGGAAAGAATCACTGGATCGCTGCAAAAACTCACATAATCCACAGGTTACTTTTCTTTTAAAATAAGTTATCAAAATGTTTTAAAACACCTTATGAGACCATAGTACTCAGTGCCTTTTGTGAGACGATGGGTCATTTAGCCTTCAGCTTCCCTGTTTTTGATGTAGAGAAAGCTTCTATTTCACTGGCTTCATCCCACAAGATTGTGCGACCTTTCCCTGTTACAGCCTGTCGTGACAATCACGCTATTGAAAGTGGCTTTCTAGTTAAAATGCAATTGGAAACTTGACAGTCTCTAAATGAATTAAAATAAAAAGTTTCCTTTGGGGCTATTTATCTTAACAGCAGTCTAAAAACAAAGTGTGAGCTTAAGAAAAGTATCTTTGGGGGGAGAAAAATGTCAGATTTTTTAATGCCCAGCTATAAATAATTTTGGCGTCTTGATATTTATACAAGCAAAATAGAAAAAAATGTTCAACATTTATTGATTGATAGACTGTTAAAATTTAATGTTTGGAATAACATTTGGAAGTAGTAGACTTTGCATTAAAAAATGGCTTTTCTTTAGGAAAGTATAATCAGTTATTTTAACGACCATAGCATTCATGGACTCAAATGCTGCTGCCACACACAACTCAAGTGCTGGAATATTTTTCTACAGTCTCTCTGTTCTACGGATTATCTTATAAACCAGTGTTCAACTAGTTTTATAACTGAAAAGCTGCACATTTTTCACAGTACAAGCCGTAGTTTTTACCTGTAGTTTGGACTTCTCTGTTAGAATGCAACTGCATTACCAGCCCTTTTAAAGGCATCTTATCTATCAAAGGAAAATTTGGGTGTTAGATTTTCTTGGGACCGTTTCTGTAACCTTTGCCCTTCACAATATAGAAAATATTGGTTTTGCCATTACATTTTAATGCCAGGTTTAAAACCTGTTGAAAGCTGTAGCTTTATACAGCTTTCTTCTCCCTGTGAAATCACTTTGTTTATGTGATGGCATTTAAAAGATAGCATGTTCTTTTTAAACTGAATTTTATATCTAATCAATGTCTTCAGTCTTGAAGAAGAATTTGCATTGTTGTGTTTGTATATAGAGTATTGCAGTGCATGAATTAGCTTTATGCATTTTATTAAATGCTGTTTCAATGTGGCATTATTGTTGTGGCTTAATACTACTACCTAAATGAGGTTTATACTATTAAAAAAGTGAATTAAAGACTAACATGCATCCTGCTCCTCATTTTTCTTCATGATAGTAGTGACGCCCGGCCCCTAGACAGTACGGCACTCTCCTTTGTGGAGATGAAGCATCCTGGTGGTCCTGTCCCTACAGCTCTCCGGCTCCTACCTTAGCCTTAGCGGCCAAGGGGGATTAGGCCCTCTGTGGTCCACGTGACTCGTTAATACCTTTAGTGGGAAACCCTGGCAGAACAGTCTTTACATCCACCCAGCAGGGCAGCTCCTTGGTGTGGAGGTAGGGAAGCCACACAGATGTTTCTGGAGCCAGAGCACAGTTAGGCTGCTGGACCACCAGATGCCATTACAGACAGGCCTTAAACTGACAAGCTTGTTCTTTAAGGATACGTGCTACCAAGAGTAAAAATAAGCTCCAGAAGTTTCAAAAGTTAGAACATACTCATTATGTCATCTGACCTCTCATGTTCCAGGTGAAAATTCTGAGGTCCAAAGTCTGATGCACAACAGAACTCACTGGCAGCCAGATAGGGCCTCAATGCAGCCTCAACCTCCTGGACTCAAGCGATCCTCCTGCCTCAGCCTCCTGAGTAACTGGTACCGCAGCAGATACAGGTTTAGATGGTGCTGCCAGTTAGTGCCTCAAAGAGAATAAAAGTGGTCACTTAAGAAAAATAAGGCTGTGAACACTGCTTGTGCAAATAAAATTAAGAACATGTATGAATTATAAAATCTTCATATTTTCTCTAATTTTCTCCCATTTCTGTATATTTTAAACCCACCTTTCATCACTACTAAACAAAATAGGGAAAGGCAAAGGTTTAAAGAGAAACTATCCAGCATCAAGTAGCCTACAGAGGACAAAAAAAGAAAATAATGTTATTTCCACAAATTATCTGCTGCCTGTGAAGCTGGCCACACAAGCAGTAACTGCACCACAGGAATGCTGCTGTCTCCACACATGTCCCTGCTGGGTCTGGGTTGTCCACCTTACTTGTAAGCCCATCACTCCTGTGTCAAGCCTGAACTCAAACCCTAGTTTTCTGTCCCATTAGGGACCAGACATTTATTCTGTCTAGAAAAGGGTCACCACTCCTTTGGTTCAGGACATTCCTGCTGGTGAGTAGCCTCTTTGGGCCCTAGAGGGAAGGAATACTCTCATAAGGCTTTCTGTGTCACTAGCTGTGGAGATCTAAACTGCAGATGAAAGCCAAAAGGAACTAGGTGCTTTCTAAAGAGCCCTTGCAGCCAATTAGAATGCCCAGGCAGCAGTGGCAAGGTCAAGACTTCAGTCAGTTGGGTGGGGAACTGAAACCAGCAGACATGGGAGGGCTCTCCGTGGAGGAGAGCTTTTTCCACCCAGCCAAAATGCTGATGGCAGAGATTGCAATTAAACACTCCCTTTGTAAGTCTGTGGTCACTCAAGGAACACCTGTCCGTTATACATCAGTCTCTGCCCACCTTCCCCTCCCACCCCCGACAAGCCATCACCCCGAACACAGGTCTGGTACAGAATCAAACTTGAGCATCACATGTAAAAGACCCAAATCTGCTCAATTTAATGTGAAAATCTCCAACAGTTAATGAAACACATTGTAGTATGACATCATTTCACCAGGCGGCTCGTTCATGTGGCAAAAAAGGTAGCCTTTTCCCCATTTTACAGACAAAACCAGTTACAGACCCAGAAAGCTTTAAGACTTGGCCAAGGCCCTAGTAGGTAGAGGAATGAAAACTTCGGTTCTGCTCTTCCAAGCACCACCGTCCTTTTTTAATTCTTTTAACCACTGCCGCCTTGTATCAGATACAAGTCAAGTCTCCTTGGCTGAGTTTCTAGGGGGCCATGGTCCAACTGGTCCTTCACTTTATAATTAAACCTATTTTAAAAAATTGTTTTTCTTGAGACAGTCTTGCTCTGTGGCCCAGGCTGGAGTGCAGTAGCACATAATCATGACTCACTGAAGCCTTGACCTTCCAAGCTCAAGAGATCCTCCCACCGCAGCTTCCCAAATAGCTGGGACTACAGACGGGTAACACCGCACCCAGCTAATTTTTGTATTTTTTGTAGAGACAAGGTCTTGCCATGTTGCCCAGGCTGGTCTCGAACTCCTGGGCTCAACTGATCTACCCACATCAGCCTCCCAAAGTGCTGGGATTACAGGCATGAGCCACCACACCCAGCCTTGCTAAACCTATTCTTAAGGTGACCCTAGAGGGCTCTGCTGTCTTCTGGAGGCTGAAACCTCCACTTTAGCATAACTACAGTGACAGTAACATCAGTGTCCTATGAGGAAAGAACAAGGAAGCTGCTCAGTAATGCAGCACTCCCGCCTCCAGAGCTTGGTAAGCAGGGCCTGAGGGAGCCAGCAGAGCCAGGTGACCAGCTATAGACACCATCCCCCCGGCAGGCCCCGACGTGGCCACCAGGTGGTGTCTCCTCCTTTCCTCCAAGGCCTACAAACCTCCCTGCTAATGCACACAGTGGCTGGGCCACAGGCTGGCAGTCAGCAGGTACTGGTCAGCAGGTACGTGCCTGGGTGAGGCTGGCCTGTCAGCCACTGGGGCTCTTCCATCTCTGGCCCATGGCTAGGCTCCCCAGCAGGCAAGGGTCATCAATTATACTTACAAAAGTGAGCGGTGCACAAAGGGTTGCCTTTGGATTTCTGAAAAATACCCAAGGAACTGAATGGAGGGGTGTCCACACTGCCAACCACAGACAGTGCTAGCCAGACTCAACCACAGCAACCCTTATGTTCTCCAGAGTAGGGCCCAGAGGAAGATTCAAAGCCATTGGAGACCAGTAAAGCGTCACAGGACCAAAACAGGTGTCAACAGGCTGTGGCCTTAACCTCCCAGGCCCAAAGCCTTTCTACTACACAGGCCTTCCTCTTGACTAGGACCAGATACACACCAAGCTGCTGTTAGGAAGCGTTTTATTGACCAGCGGAGCAGGGATACTCATTTAGCAGCTCAGCTTCAGACCCTCCTCTCCCACGTCCTTTTACACAGGTATGTAAAGTCCTTTTAATGCAAAAGGATTTCCAGAGTCTCCAGGGACAGAACCAGGGGCTTCCCTGGGCCAGAGTAATCCCATTCCAATATTCCCACTGGTCAGACACCATCACCCCAGCCCACAGTGACCGTGGGCCTTAGTCCTGGGCACTGGCTTTCAGAATGGCTTTGTACTTTCCCCTCATCTCCTTGGGTAATGGCACCAGGCTGGGGCAGGGCACCTGCCCTTCCACTTCACAGATGCACTCCCGCAGGCAGTACTTTCGAGGGCCGAAGTTGGCTGGGTGAGAGAGCTCCTTTTTCTTCTCCTCCTCTTCCCTGAGGGTTTCCCTGCCGAAGAGCACAGAAGGCAACCAAGCACTGGCGACTGAGTGGCAGGCACAGGGCAGTTTCTCAGCCAAGACAGCCCTACCATCCACCAGGGACACCTGGATCTCCTGCCTTCTAACCTGATCCTCACTGCCAAACCCTATCCCTCTCTCCCTGCTGGCCCCTGAGGAGAGGACTGCAGGAAGGCCTGCTGTTGTCCCCTCAGACCACAGGAGCAAGCCTACGCAGTGTGGTCAGCCTATCTGCTGCCACAGGTGGGGCCCACAGCGCTGACAGACAATCACAGGATAAAGGAGCCTGAAAAGACCCCTGTGCGGTTTCTCAAAGACAGACTTCGTCGGCTTCCCTCCCTTTCTGTCTCCTCATTCGTGGAAAGAAAGACCTGTCACCAGGAGCTCTGGGGCTAGGTGTCTACTAGCTCCAAGCTGAGATTCCCAGGAGAGAAGGGTTAGCAGCTGCACAGGGCCACAAGTCAGCTGCATTTCAGCTTCCCGTCCCCTGCAAAAGGGAGAGAGGTACTTCTCAACACTGTACAGCCAAGGGAGATAAAGCTTACAGAGGTTTAGTGATTTGGTGAACAGCAACATCAGAAAGAACTGATTCTACAGCCCCAGCTCTTGTTAGTGTCTGGGGTTCACTGTCAAGAGAATCTTACCTCTCAACACCCTTCCCACACACCCCTTTCTTGAACTCAAATTCTCTGGGCTGAGAAGTTCGCTCCTTCCAGGTCAAACCAAACAACTCACTCATTCTTCCCCAAGATTTTTCTGATGTGCTCCATGATCTCCTTATTGCTCTTGGTCTCCACATCCACCAGGACCTGCTCCCCAGAATCTGGAAACGGAAAGCACAGGGCAGAAGAAAAACAGAACTCACAGCACACTCAGCCTCAGAAAGTTGTAATTTGGGACTTGCTTTTAGTGGCAGAAACATTTTAATAATAAAATAGATATATTTGTTTACATAATACATAATACTACCCTTCCTTTTTCCATTTTTCTTTAGACCCGAGCAAGCATAAACTTTAGATACGTAAAAAAAGCATGCTATTTTAATAGAAAGACATTCCATGTTTATGGATAGAAAGACCCAATATTCTTAAGACGGCAATTCTCCCCAAACTGATGTACATAGGTTCAATCAATCCCTATCAAAATCCCAAGAGGTGTTTTTGTAGAAACTGAGAAGTTAAGCCTAAAATTCATATAGAAATGCAAAGGACCCAAAAGAGCAAAACAATTCTGAAAAATGAGAAAATAGGAGAACGTTTACTTTCCAATTTCAAATTTACAATAAATTGAAATTACTATAATCGAGACAGCGTGGTACTAATATAAGAATATGGCTGGGCGCGGTGGTTCAAGCCTATAATTCCAGCACTTTGGAAGGCTGGGGCGGGTGGATCATGAGGTCAGGAGTTCAAGACCAGCCTGACCAACGTAGTGAAACCCCGTCTCTACTACAAATACAAAAAAATTAGCGGGAGGCAGGAGAATTGCTTGAACCCAGGAGGTGGAGGTTGCACTGAGCGGAGATCGCACCACTGCACTCCAGCCTGGGTGACAGTGCGAGACTCTGTCTCAAAAAGAAAAAAAGAATAGACATACGCTGTAATGGAACAAAACTGAGTCCAGAAATAAACCCTTATTTATAAGGTCAATTGATTTTCATCAAAGATACCAAGATAATTCAATGAAGAAAGATAATCTTTTCAACAAATGGCACTGGGACAACTGGCTATCTGTATGCTAATAAGTGAATTTAGACTTTTACCCACAACATTAAAATTTTAAAAAGTAAAACTCCAGGAGGCTGAGGCAGGAGAATTGCTTGAACCCTGGAGGCAGAGGTTGCAGTGAGCTGAGATTGTGCCACTGCACTCCAGCCTGGGCAACAGAGCGAGACTCCACCTCAAAAAAAAAATTAAAACTCAAAATGGATTCGAGACCTAAATGTAAGCGCTCAAACGTTTATAAAACTTCTAGAAGAGAACAAAGGAGAAAATTGTCATGACCTTACCTAGGCAAATATATTTTGGAGATGACATTAAAAAACATAATCCAAAAAAGAAAAAAAAACTCTATAAATTGAAAAATCAAAATTAAAAAATTTACAGTTCAGAAAACACCATAACCCACAGTCTGGGAGAAAATATGTGTATATCTGATAAAGGACTTATATCCAGAATATATGAAAAAAAAATCTTACAACTCAGTAAGACAATCCAACTAATAAAATGGGTGAAATATCTTAATGTATTAGTTCATTCTCTCACATTGCTATAAAGAAATGCCTGAGACTTAGCAGTTTATAGAGAAAAGAGGCTTAATTGGCTCATGGTTCTGCAGGATGTACAGGAAGCACAGCAGCTTCTTCTTCTGGGGAGGCCTCAGGAAGCTTCCAATCATGGCAGAAGGCAAAGGGGGAGCAAGAGTCTCACATGGTGGGAGCAGGAGCAAGAGAGAGAAGGGGGAGGTGCCACACACTTTTAAACAGCCAGATCTCAAGAGAACTCGCTATCACAACCACAGTACCAAAGGGGATGGTGCTAAACCATTCATGAGAAACCACCCCCATGGTGACCGGACCAGGCCCATCACACCCTACCTCAATATTGGGAATTATAACTGAACATGAGATTTGGGTGGGGACACAGATCCAAACCACATCGCTGAATAAACATGTAACTAAAATTTTTTAAAGGGCTAACAATAAGCACACGAAATGATGAGATCTCAATTAGTCACTAGGAAAATGCAAATTAAAACCACAACAAGATATGCAAATGGCTAAAATTGTAAAAGCACAGACAATACCAAGTGCTAGTGAGGATGCAGAGTAACTGGAACTCTCATACGTTGCGAGCAGAAATGCAAAACATTACTGCCACTTTAGCCAGTGAGTGAAGACAAAATAAAAAAGATTGGAAAAGAAGTATAACCGTCTTTATTTGCAGATGACATTATTACAGTGCATGTAGAAAATCCTAAGGAATCTAGAAAATAAAAACTACTGGAAAAAAATGAATTTAGGATAGAACACACCTGCACTCAACCTCGGCAACACTGAGACTCCGTCTTTTAAAAAAATTTTTTTTAATGATAAACTGAATTCATCAAAATTAAAATTTCTGCTCTTCAAAAGACACCACTAAGAAAATGAAAAGCAGGCCACAAACAGAGAAAACAGTCATGAGACATTATCTCCGACAAAGGAAATGCACCCCAGAAGACATAAAGAACTTGATAAGAAAGCGGCCCGTGTTTTTTTTCTTTTGTTTTTTGTTTTGTTTTTTTTTTGAGCGGCCAGTCTTCGCCCTCGTCGCCCAGGTGAGTGCAGTCGGCCGGATCTCAGCTCACTTGCAAGCTCCAGCTCCGGCGTTCACGCATTCTCCTGCCTCAGCCTCCGAGTAGCTGGCGACTTAACGTGCGGCCGCCACTCGCGCCGGCTAGTTTTTGTATTTTTTTTATGTAGAGCAACGAGGACGCAGTTATCACGCAGTTAAGCCAGGCATGGTCTCGATTCCTGACCTCGTGACTCCGCCTGTCATCGGCCTCCACGAAAGTGCTGTGATTAGCTGGGATTACAGGCTTGAGCCACCGCGCCCGGCCCCATTTTTTTTTTAATGGAAAAAAGATTCAAACAGACTCTTTACAAAATAAATACCTGAATGGTCAATAAGCACAGGAAAAGAAACTTGGGGGAAATGCAAATTAAAACTCCAATGATATACACCCAACGGAACGGCTAAACTTGAAAAGACAATTTGATGGGCAGAATAATGGTCCCCAGAGATGTCCACGTCCTAACTCCCAGAACCTTACACAGCAAAAGGGACTCTGCAGATGTGATTCAAGTTAAGGGCCTTGAGTTGGGGAGAGGATCCTGGATCATCCAACGGGCCCGGGTTAACTCCATGTGTCCTTACAACTGCAGCACCTGACCTGACTGTGGTCAGAGGGAGGTGGAAGGATGGAGGGACGGCAGCATATGCAAGGTTGCTGGCTTTGAAGATGGTAGAATGAGGCCACAAACCAAAGAATGTGGACAGGCACTGGAGTCTAAGAAACTCAAGGACGTGGGTTCACCTCAAGCCTCCAGAAAGGAAGGCTCTGCTGACACTGGTTCCAGCCCATGTTGGACTTCTAACCCACAGATCTGCAAGATCATACATTTGTGTGAAGCCATCAAGTTGGCGGTTAATTGTTAAGCAGCCCTGGGACATTAATACAACAATACTAGCGTGAGCAAGGACATGCAGCTGCTGGAACTCCACCCTGTGACTGGAGTGCAACACGGCACAATTGCTTTGGAAAGGCGGTGCCTGAGAACCTTCAATACACAGCTGCTCTGTGACTCAGCAGTTGCACTCAGGTACACCCCCAGGAGGCCTGAATGCCTCTGTCCACAGAGACCTGCGCAGCCTACACGCACCTTTACTGTAGCTTTCTTCTTGGCAGCCAGGAGGCCGCCGCTCAAACCTCCCTTCAAGCAAGGACCTCCCAGGAGGAGCCGCTGAGCTGACAGCCCTATGGAGTACCGCTGGGATCTGCGCAGCACTTGGGCAGCCCGTACTCTCCCTGGCCAGGGCCTAGTGTCTGGCCTTCAGTACCCAACACAAGGCTAGAATGTCCCGCTGCACTGGCCAACACTCCCATAGCTGCATCCTCATCTGTGGTTCTGGCGACCTTCCCTGCCCGGCCTCCTCACTCCCCCGGTTTCTCTCAAGGTCTTCTCTCTCATAAATGTCATACTTCTAACTCTCTCGGCATCTTACAAAAACCTAAAGAGTCATCAACAGGCGAGCGGACACACTGCGGTACGTTCACCGAATGGAATACCACCCAGCCAGAAACAGGAAAAACCACGAAACATGTAACATGGGTGAATCTCAAAACATGAGTAAAAGACACCAGGTACAAGGGAACACATACTGTGAGATTCTAGTTACATGACATTCTAAAACAAAATGCATCTATAGTGAAAGAAGGGATAACGGGTTGCCTCTGGTGGAAGGGAAATTAACTAGAAAGTGGCACTAAGGAACTTCCTGCAGTCCTGGGGCATTCTGCATCTTGGGGCATGTACATAAGTGTACAGGTATATAACAACGGCCAGTACCCATCCAGCTGCATGTGCTACTTGGGTGTGCCATTACCAGCACACTGAGGTAAATTACACCTCAATAAAGTTGGTTTTAAAAACAGAAGCAAAGCTCACGTGCATAAACTGCCACAGGGTCACCCTTCTAATCTTGCCTGTTGTCCTGTTTCTCACAGCACTAATCTTTTTTTTTTTTTTTTTTTTTTTTAAGCCAGGGTCTCACTCTGTTGCCCAGGCTGGTGGGCAGTGGTGCAATCTTGGCTCACTGCAACCTCTGCCTCCCAGGCTCAAGCAATCCTCCTGCCTCAGCCCCCCAGGTAGCTGGGACCACAGGCATATGCCACCACACCAGCTAAATATTTTTTTTGTAGAGATGGGGTTTCACCATGTGGCCCATATTGGTCTCGAACTCCTGAGCTCAAGAGATCCACCTGCTTTAGCCTCCCAAAGTGCTGGAATTGCAGGGGTGAGCCACTGCACCGCCAGGTCCACAGCACTAATTTTTTTTTTGAGACGGAGTCTCGCTCTGCTGCCCAGGCTGGAGTGCAGTGGCACGATCTCAGCTCACTGCAAGCTCCACCTCCCAGGTTCACGCCGTTCTCCTGCCTCAGCCTCCCAAGTAGCTGGGACTACAGGCGCCCACCACCACGCCTGGCTAATTGTTTTGTATTTTTAGTAGAGACAGGGTTTCACCGTGTTAGCCAGGATGGTCTCGATCTCCTGACCTCGTGATCCACCCTCCTTGGCCTCCCAAAGTGCTGGGATTACAGGCGTGAGCCACCACGCCTGGCCCTAATCTTTTGTTAAAATTACTTGTTCATTCTCTGTCTCCCTCTGCTGGATATAATCCCAGCCTCCCGACCAACACCTGGTCCTGGGGAACATGTGTTACATATTTGTGGAATGAATGAAAAAACATGGTCATTTTGTTTCCTGAAGCATTTCCCAACCTACACTTCATTTGGTTCTCATAGCCATGTATGGCAGATATTTTCCCTTCAGCTGACAAATTTTAAAATGGGTCTATTACTTGCTCAAGATCAAAGTGTCTGAGAGCTGGGCCAGAACAGCTGCCCTCCTGGTTTTCCAGCATGGAGCCAAACTTAATGGAATAAACATCACTTAGTGCCTGGTCCAAACATGAACAGCATCATGTAAGTGCACACAGTCCTGAGAGGACACACACAGCACTAAGACAGAGGGCTTCTGGGGGCATATGGGAGGTCACTCTAGGATGCAGGGAAGGCTTCCTAGAAGTAGTGCCCACACTGAGCCCTGAAGGAATTTTTTTTTTTTCAGTTAAATAAGCAAACGCAGGCAGAAAGGGGATTTCAGGCCAGAAACAAGCTTGGGCAAAGGCATCACAGCCTGGTGTGACAAGGGACTTTGGAAAAATTACCCCCATGGTGTGAGGCAGAGGATAAGAGATGAGGCTGGAGAGGGAAAGGAGTCCAGACCTCAGTGGCTGCTGAGTGCCTAGGTATGGGGAAGCCACAGGTGCCAGGAGGCACAGACACACCATGACAGCGCGCGCTGCAGCTCGTCCTGACGCTCCCGCAGGAAGGAAGCAGTCTCTCCAGGAATGTCTGGACAGCCCCTGGACCATGGCAAGGGCCCCACTCACCTAAGTAGAATCGCAGGAAGGGTGACGGCGTCATGTTCTTAAACATCATGATCTGCACCCAAGGGTTTTTGTATTGAATCTGAGGTATGTTGAAAAACACAAATTTCCTGCAAAAGGGAAGAAATGAAACCTATGAAACAGTTTTAGCCTAAAATTTTATGCATGGGTATTTTCTAGGGAGAAAGTCCAGTGTTTTCATCAGATTCTCAGAGGACCCAAAAAGGCTGCGAAAAACAACTCGCAGGGATCCTCTTAGAAGATTCCCTGAATGGCATGGGGACCCCTGGGCAGGCATTTGAGGGCAAAGAAATCTGTATCCCAACCTGCATTGCAAGCTAACCTAACACCAATGCCAAAGCACCACTGAAAATGAAACCAGGAAAGGTACTACGTCGTGATTTGTGTGGTGAAGACAAGGTATAAACATGAGTGGCAGTTCATGGAGCTGTAGTATACTTACAGGTGTGCACTGTATCTAGGTTATACCACAATTTTTAAATAATGAGACCAATGTATTTACACATGGGGGAACAGTTTTACAATTTAGGAGTGGAGGAACACCTTTAAACTTAGAAAATTTAAACATAGATTTATACTCCAGAGAAAACAAAAGGCCTTGCAAAAAAAATAAATGCATAATCATAGTATTCTATTTGGCTCAACTGTGTATAGCATTTACAAAGTAATATTAATCTGAACGCTGAATATCATCCTATACAAAATTTGGAATAATGATACTGGGAGGAGTGGGTGGAAGAGTATGGAGGTTTTGGGGGTGAGAAGTAGCAATGGTGGCGAGAGATGTTCCATAGTGACAAGTCCACAGATAAGGCCTAAAGCAAAAAATCAACAAGTAGCTCTCAACCAGGTGCAGCGGCTCACACCTGTAATCCCAGCACTTCGGGAAGCCCAGGCAGGAAGACTGCTTGAGCTCAGGAGTTTGAGGCCAGCCTGGGCAACATAGGGAGACCCTGTCTCTATAAAAAAAAATACTAAAAAATTAGCTGGGCATAATGGTACATGCCAGTGGTCCCAGCTACTTGGGAGGCTGACGCAGGAGGATCGCTTACACCTAGGAGTTTGAGGTTGCAGTGAGCCAGTGAGCTGTGATTGCACCACATTCCAGCCTAGGCGACAGAGTAAGGTCCTATCTCAAACAAACAAACAAACAAAAAAGTGGCTCTCTGAGAATGTTATTAACTATATGGGTATAAGACTCAAATTAAATAGTTAAGCCTTGAAAACTGCTGCCTCTAGTGGAGGAATGAAGGCCTTGGAGACCCCCACAGCACACAGGCCTGGGAGCTCAAAGGCTGAATTTACCTTCTGGGGCGTAGGAAGCCTCTGATCAGTTTCCACCCCACTGCAGAGTATCCCAGTGTCACAGAACTTTTTACAAATAAACCAGGACACAGCCAGGTGAGACGGTCCCATACTTTAAACCACTAGGACAGAAATGCAACAGAGATCTTAAAATGGTTCTTGCTGAAACACAGGAGGCAAGTTAGTAATGGCAGGAACCTTAAGTTGGGCACCTGCTGTATATGCCAGACACTTTGCTAGGCACCTGACTCTCCAACCCCAGAAGGTGGGATTTTACAATTAGTAAGGAAACTGAGGTCAGAAGTTAAGTAAACTGCCCCAGGTCTAACTGGGCTGTTAGTCTGGCCTTCCATCACACTGTTCTGTCACCATCAAATTCACCCTGAGGCTTGGGGCCACTTCTTAAGGGTAGAACACCTGGCAGGGGTGCGTAGGGACTTGGCCCTCAGATACTAAATAAGGCACCTTCCCACTCCCCCCAGCAGGTACCCAAAGACTGGCTGTACCGGTCGCAGGCACTTGGGATGGAGGTAGGTCCCACTGGGGCAGCTGAAGTGCTGAGGGCACATGAACAAACAAGGGCTGGGGATTGGGGGAGGAGTGCGGCTAGCCAGAGCAAGGCAGACAGACTCCAACCCACGGGCACAAGATCACAGAGGGCACAGGTGTCACAGGCCAGTCTCTACCACCAGGAACAAAGAAACAGTAAATGGTTCTTTATATCCCATTTACCTAGAGAATATTAAAATATTTGAGAATGTAAGAGGCTCACAGGCTTATTTTGATTGGCTGACCATTTAAAAGCAAGAGATTTACATAAAAATCTGGATTTCAGCTTCTTGACAAATCAGAAATTCTCCACGGAGCCCACAGTGCCAAACAGTGAAGGGCCCTCTGGATAGGGCAAGTGCTCTCCAGCTCGCTGCGGGCCGCACCGAGACCCCCACCCCTTCCCATTATCTGCCTGGCAGTTGCCCTGGGACAGAGGTGTGCACAGTTGTGCAGTAGGTTATGAAGGAGTGTCTGGGTGCCCATTCACCCTAAGACCAAGACCAAGTCTTCCAGGAAGCCATCAAGCCAGCTGATTCCAGGCAAGCAAGTCCAAGTTCTCAGATTCACCTGCGCAGAGCAAATGGCTAGGAAGTGGCTTCCGGCTCTCCTGAAGGGCCATGCAGTGAAGGTCCGTCACCAAGGGGACCATGCCCCACAAGGAGTTGCTCCACGCCTCATTTTGATCCAACATACACCCAGTCTCAAAGTTTCTGCGGGCTAAGACCGTCTCCTCCATCACTGCTGAACTCCCAGCACACAGCACACAGCCTAGCACTCAGAGGGTACTCAATAAATGTAGACTTCATACCTGCAGAGCCCAAGGCACTGCTTAGGGCGGCCTCAGGGTCAATCCAAACCTTTCACTTGCCGACTGCCTTTCAATGAGTCCCTACTCTGTTCCAAGCCGAAAGACATTCTAGGCGTCCCCTGTAGTACCCTCTAGTCGGGGTAGGGCCTGCTGCTGCACAGCTGACATAATTAATTACTTCCTTCCAAACCTTGAGTCCCGAAGGAAGTGCTTTCACTTACTCCTGGCCACAAAGCCCGGCTCACCGCTCACTGGCTGCCATGGTGTCTCGGGGAGCCGCAAGTTATTTAACCTCTCTGTGCGCTTCCCCAGCCTTAGAGTGGGGATAAGCTGGGGTTTCTGTAGGCATCAGAAGAGAGAAAGCGCGAGAAGCATTCAGAACTGTGCGAGACATGATCAGTGTTCGCCGCTGTTATTTCTCTCATTTTATTCTCAGATTCGTCCTGGGGCAGGGGTGTCATTCCCGTCACCCCGAAAGGCTCTGCGGTTGCCCCTCCCCAGCGCTTGCCTTGCTGGCCACAGGGGCCAAGGGAACTGGTGGCCTCCCTCGGGTCAGCCTCGCCCACCGCGCCGGAGGAAGGAGATCTAGGAGGGGGGTTCCTGTCCTCCGCCCCGCAAACCTCGTCACGACTGCAGCCGGCCTGGCCGGGGACCCGCCGTCCGCCTCAGTCTCGACCTCTGTAAAATGGGGGTAACAGCGCCGACCTGGGGGACCCGCCCCGGGGCTAAGCGGCCGCCCAGCGCGACTAGGGACCTCACGTTACCAGCAAGCTGGCACGAGTAGCAGGTTACGGCTGCCGGGGCTGCGACTGACCTGGCGCCCTCGCCCAGCTCCCCGTGCGTGTTGTAATTCACTGTCATGACCTTCACGGACTCCTTGAACACCACGTTCCCCTGGCTCAGATATTGCAGGGTGCGGCGGATGGGGAAGCGGCCCTTCATGGGCATGGCGGCGACGGTGGCGGGGGCGACCCCACTGCGCGAGCCGAACAGCGACGAGATGCACTAGCTAGCACCCGGCGCGGATCTCACGCCGCTTCTCCCCAGAGCCAGGTTCCACTTCCCGCGCAGACGCACAGGAGAGGTTTCCCGGAGGGCAGCGCACGCCGCGGAGCACCCTGGGACTCGTAGGCGGCCTTCGACCCTGCGCGGCGAAAACCGACGTGTGCATCTTCGCTTTAGGACTCCTTCCACTTGGAAGATTTAGGTTTTCGCGTCCTGTAAATTAGTAATTTCCCCATCCAATCACGGGAAAATGTTTTTACATAGGCTAAATTTCAGACATTGCAATAAGAAATAATCAGGAAAACTGAGTTTGGATACCAAATCAGCTGATAACATTCTATTGAACCTAAAGTCCATTTTTCTCCCTAAACATCTCCAGCTTTAACATGAAGAGTTCAAACTGCACTTTCTGACATTGACTTAAACTTCTTAGCAAAAGAAAAAAAAATGGTTTGGGATCAATTGCTTCCTAAGTTCAGCCACTTAACAACTCAGGACCTCAATTTTCTCATAAACAAACTATGGGTGACATGCATTTCTAGGGCCAGGCGAGGTGGCTCCCGCCTGTAAACCCAGCCTTTGGGGAGACCGAGGCGGGAGGAGCGCTTGAGGTCAGGAATTCGAGACTAGCCTGCCCAATACGGCGAAACCCCATGTTTACCGAAAATACAAAAAATAGCCGGGTGTGGTGGCAGCCCCTGTGGTCCCAGCTACTCAGAAGGCTGAGGTGGGAGGATCGCTTGAACCCGGGAAGCGGGGATTGCAGTGAACCAAGATCGCGCCACTGCACTCTAGCCTGGGCGGCAGAGCAAGACTCCATCTCAAAAAAAAAAAAAAAAAGCTGCATTTCTGAAGTACTCTTGATCTGAAAGTTATTTCTCCTTCTCTTTTGAAGAGTAATTTTGCCAGATTTAGAATTCTAGGTTAGTGCTTTTCCTTTCCCTCCCTCCCTTCCATCCTGGCTGGAGTGCAATGGTGCCATCTTGGCTCACCGCAACCTCCGCTTCCCAGGTTCAAGCGATTCTCCTGCCTCAGCCTCCTGAGTAGCTGGAATTACAGGCATGCGCCACTACACCCAGCTAATTTTATATTTTCAGTAGAGACGGGGGTTTCTCCATGTTGGTCAGGCTGGTCTCGAACTGCTGACCTCAGATGATTCACCGGTCTCAGCTTCCCAAAGTGCTGGGATTACTGGTGTGAGCCACCATGCCCAATCCTGGTGTTTTTCTTTCAACAATTTAAATACTTCACTCTTTTTTTGCTTGCATGGTTTCAAACAAGTAATTAGCTGTAATTATGTTTATTGGTATGATGGCTTTTTCCTTTAGCTTCTTTTACAATTTTCTCTTGGTGTTTGGTTTACATGGTTAGAATAAGGTAATGCAGAGCTGTAGATGTTTTGTATTTGTCCTGCTTGAAGTTCTCTGAGCTTCCTGGATCTGTGATTTCGTGTCTGTCATTAATTTTGTAAAGTTCTTAGCCATTTATTGCTTCAGGTATTTTTTCTTCACTCTTTTCTCTTTCTAGTATTCAACTTAAATGCATTTTATGTCTTCTGAAATTGCCTACATAGTTCTTGAATGTTCTGCAGTTTACTGGGGAAATTTCTGTTGACCTATCTTCAAATTCATTGAATCTTTGGCTGTGGACAGTCTACTGATAAGCCCATTAAGGCATTTTTCATTTAAGATTTTAACTTCTAGCACTTCCTTTTGATTCTTAGGGTGTTTGTTTGTTTGTTTTGACACAAAGTCCCGTTCTGTTGCCCAGGCTGGAGTGCAATGGCGCAATCTCTGCTCACTGCAACCTCCACCTCCTGGGCTCAAGCAATTCTCCTACCTCTGCCTCTTAGCTGGGACTCTAGGTGTGTACCACCATGCCTGGCTTTTTTTTTTTTTTTTTTTTTTTTAGATGAAGTCTCGCTGTCACCCAGGCTGGAGTGTAATGGCTCCATCTTGGCTCACTGCAACCTCTGCCTCCTGGGCTCAAGTGATTCTCCTGCCTCAGCCTCCTGAGTAACAGATTACAGCTGCCCACCAACACACCCAGCTAATTTTTGTATTTCTAGTAGAGACGGGGTTTTACCATGTTGGCCAGGCTGGTCTTGAACTCCTGACCTCAGGTGATCCACCCGCCTTGGCCTTCCAAAGTGCTGTGATTACAGGCGTGAGCCACTGTGCCCAGTCTAATTTTTGTATTTTTAGTAGAGACAGGGTTTCACCATGTTAGCCTGGCTGGTCTCAAACTCCTGACCTCAAGTGATCTGCCTGCCTCAGTCTCCCAAAATGCTGGGATTATAGGTGTGAACCACTGCAGCTGGCATGATTCTTAGTTTTCTTATCTCTGTTTACATTACCCATCTCTTCTTGTATGTTGTTTACTTTTACCATTAGACCCCTTAACAGACCACATTTTAAATTTCTTGTCTGATAATTCCAACATGTGAGTGTGGTTCTGATGTTTGCTTTGTTTCTTCTGATTGTTGGGTTTTTTTTCCTTGCCTTTTAGCATGCTTATAATTTTTTTTGTTGAAGGTAGAATATCCACTCTATTGGGCCATAAGAACTGGGGTAAATAAGCCTCTAGAATGAGAACTTACGTTAATCTGACTCAGAGTTGAGAGCTGTGTTTAATGTTTGCCATAGCTGTAGGTGTCAGAAGCTTCCAGTTCCTCTAGTGTCTTTGTATTTATCTCCTCTTGCCTTTGGGCTTCCCTGGATATTCCTCCTGAGAGAGTCCATGTCTTGCAGCTCTTCCAGCTGTAACTCACTGTTACTATCCTGGAGTCCTGTTGATATGGTGGAAAAACATGCGGGAGGTGAAGCATTCTATAATCTTATGATTAAATCTCAGCATTTTAGTGAGCTTGTGTCCTTGGGCTGTGACCTACACAAGGTTTTTTCTTTTCTTTTTTTTTTTTTTTTTTTTTTTTTTGAGGTAGTGTCTTGTTCTATCCCCCAGGCTGGAGTGCAGTACAGTGGTACAATCACAGCTCACTGCAGCCTCTACTTTCCAGGCTCAAGCAATTCTCCCACCTGAGTCCCGAGTAGCTTGGACTATGGCATGTGCCACAATGCCTGGTTAATTTTTGTATTTTTTGTAAAGATGAAGTTTCGCTATATTGCCCAGACTGGTCTCCAACTCCTGGGCTCAAGCAATCTGCCCAACTCGGCCTCCCTAAGTGCTGGAATTACAGCTGTCAGCCACCGCACTGGTCCACAAGTGTTTCTTAATTCCCCTTTGTACCCCCTTACATGACCCAGAAAGGCTAGAGGGGGCTGGAATGGGAGAAATGCCCTCCTCCAGATGGGATAAGGCTCTGTGAAAAAGTGCTTTCCTCTGGGGAATAAGCTTTGTTATGGAGAAGGCTCTGGTTACAACGATGATTCTCCCTTTCCCGCCAGAGCCACCAGAGGGTCTTTCTCAGTTCACCAATAGAACCAAGTCGAGTAAAACCCAGGAAAGCGTTGGGGGTGAGGGAGAGTTGCTCACTCCCATGCTAGTCCACACCCAACCTCCAGCAGTTCATCAAAATTACCATTTAAGTTTTCCTACTAGCTGTGGCTCCCATGGCTTCTGCTCCAATCAGATCTTGCTGACTCTCTGGACTCACCTCTCTCCAGATTTTGGGATGGCAGTTTGACTTGCACACTCAGCTCTCTAATGGGACCAAGAAAGGCCATTGATTTGGTTTGCCCAACTTTTTCTTGTGGTAAGGATAGGGTAACTTTCAAACTCTATGTATCTGAGCCAAAACCAGAAGTGCTTTCTGAAGTATTTTTACAACTACACTAGGCTTCCTGAAGAGTTACGCACAAGTTTTTCATCTTAAAAGTCCACTGGAGGCAGTTACTAGGGATGAAACACCCCATTCCACGTTAGAAACATGGGTGTCCACATACAACACAATCTAGGGCAGCTTGGGTTTTGCAGTCAGACAGACCTAGGCTGGAAACCCAGCAGCGCAACCCTAAGCAAGCTTAACTTCACCACTCACTTATTTCTGCATCTGTAAATGGGTTATTGGGAAGACTGAGATAAGCCATGCATAATACTTAGCACTCAGTCTAGCCTATAGTGAGCACTACATATTATACTCTCCTGGTTTAAGAATCTACATAGGCCCCAAGGAGATCTGTTTCACAGACTTAGGTAAAGTCACTATCAGAAACCAGCTCAGCAGCACCCAACCTCATTCCCCATTGCCTTTTTCTGCCCTCTTTGAGCTTGACACAATGGTTGAGCACCCGCCACCACCAAACCACCACCTGACCCAGCTACTTGTTACTGAGGGCAAAGTAAGCCAGGCAGATCTGGATTTAAACCCTCATTCCACCACTGACTGGCTGTGTAGCCTAAGCCAGACTAATCTCTCTTAACTTTTCTGCATCTGGGGTCAGATGAACAGCTGAGTAACTACCTCACAGGCATGCTGGTAGTGCCGATGGAGGGAAATGTGGTCATGCAGGGGTGGTGACTGGCACAGATGGCAGTCACAAGGTTCCTCAGTCTCTGAGCCTCAGTTTCTTCCAGTGTGAAACAGGGATGATAGGATCATTAAGGGATCTACACTATACTTCTGTAAAACTGTTCATTTAGCCAGCACTGCAGGAATAACTGGGAATAAGGGCAGAACTGGAACCCGTATCTATCCCCTGTTCAGAGCCCAGTGACCTTCATTTTTTCCAGAGGCCTTAACCAGACAAACAACACAGGTGCTGGAACTATTCTGATACTCAGATGGTTGTCATCAAGAAAGGAGAAGAGATGTCATCTGATGATTCTCACTTGTAACACACGTGCACACAGACACCACACCCCCAACCTCTATCTCAGATTTTATTTTATTTTTTTTAAAAAAAGGCTCCAATACAAGGCCCCAGAATAGTGCATGCAAATCAATGACCCTCAAAGTGACAGTCATTATCAGATAACAAGCACAATCTGCTACAGTCTGTGACCTGGTAAAGAGACCACCTTTTCATTTTGAGTCCCATCACCAACTATGACAATGTCCAACCTACTGCACAGCTCACAATGACTCAGAGATACATTTTAGTATCTGAACAGCAAAGACATACTGAGCTGCAAATACAATGAGTAAGTATCCTTCGTGTATTAGACAGGGGGAAATACAAACAAGGCATAAAAGGGAAAAGCCAACTTCATCTGATGCCTGAATCCCTAAGTCTCTTCCATCTTTTCTCATGATCTGTGTTTAGGGAGGTCTGCTATGCCTTATCAAGACCTTGCTCATTTGGTGATGAGATGGGGCTATTTGCCTTGGAAGACTAAAGGAAGGGTGAATATTCACATGAGGTAAGAACTTGAAGTTGTGGTTATAATACATAGGCCAAGTTTTCCCTGCTATCAACCCATCTCTGTAACTCCAACTTTGTGCCTGCATGAATTCTGCGACATGGTACAGCTGATGGGTAGAGAATTCTAACTCCTGTGATGTATATATTTACAGGAGAAGATAATCATGGAAGAATTAAATGGAAGAATTCATAGAAGAATACAGCCATGGATAAACTTAATCAAAAGAATATGATTTTAGTTTGGTTTAGTATATTCAATGAGTCAGTTTTGTTTGTTTTTCATGAGACGGAGTCTTGCTCTTGTCACCCAGGCTGGAGTGCAGTGGTGCAATCTTGGCTCACTGCAACCTCCGCCTCCTAGGTTCAAGCGATTCTCGTGCCTCAGCCTCCCTGAGTAGCTGGGATTACAGGCGTCTGCCACCACGCCTACCTAATTTTTGTATTTCTAGTAGAGACGAGGTTTCACCATGTTGGCCATGCTGGTCTCAAATTCCTGACCTCAGGTGATCCACCCGCCTCGGCTTCCCAAAGTTCTGGGATTACAGGCATGAGCCACTGCGCCCAGCCGGGCCTTTAAATATAGGTTTAAAAAATGTTTCTTGTGTGTTTCTCAATGCTTTTAGTTACTTACAGATTGTTACCTGAGGTGATTTGAGGGAAGGGGTATGTTTAGTGAATTAGTGTTAATCAAAATCACTAGCTAATTAAAAGAGAAATGTTCTCACAAGAAAAATAATTATGATGGAAAGCAGCAATTAGCTACTGAAACTACCTGCTGAAAAGAGATCTCATCCTCTTTTCAGAGAAATGAGAGCCTAAGCAGGGAGGAGCCTACTGGCCATCTGGGAAACCCTCTGGAGTAACAGAGAAATGTCATGGGCCTCAGGGAAGAAAAGAGGCCTGTACCAGGCAACATCTTAGATGCCTGGCTGCCAACTTCTCAAAACAACCCATAACCACCAGCAGGGCTGGTAACTGGCTGACGTTCGTTAACCCACTCATATGGCTGTTTGTGAACAGATCCCAAATGCAAAGGGTCCCCACTCCCCGTCTCCACACCCTATACAAGACCTTTTCATTCAACCAAAAGGATAAGAAATGTGCTACAGAAATGTGAACATCAACAGAAATACAGATTATTTTTTCATCAAGAGAGTTCAAACATTCCCATTATCAAGAGGGGTCTTCACCAGAATGTAATAAAATTAATTTCAGCTCTCACACCAGTAACCAGTGAAAGTATGGCCTAGAGCTAGTTACAGAGCATAAAGTGACCAGTGGTCAGTTATTGTTCATTAGTTAAGATGAGTAACTGCAGAAACTCTACCCGGAGCTGAGCACATGTGGCTATCATGATGTCAGATGTCAGTTAAGGGTTATGTTCCTGTAAACCAAAGCACCAGAGCTAAATTAACAATTTCCCTTTCTGGTCTTAATTGACTAATAGTTAAGTACTGTGGTGCTACCAGCACGATCCTGGGTTGTGCTTCTTCAATACTAACATTGGTAATAAAACATCTCATCAGGGTGGGTGCAGTGGCTCACGCCTGTATTCCCAGCACTTTGGGAGGCCAAGGTGGCAGATCACTTGAGGCCAGGAGTTTGAAACCAGCCTGGTCAAAATGGTGAAACCCCACCTCTACTAAAAATACAGAGATTAGCCAGGCATGGTGGTCTACACCTGTAATCCCAGCTATTCAGGTGGCTGAGACACAAGAATCACTTGAACCAGGGAGGTGGAGGTTGCAGTGAGCTGAGATCATGCCACTCCACTCCAGCCTGGGCAACAAAGTGAGACTCTGTCTCAAAAAAAAAAAAAAAAAAAAAAAAAAATCTCATCAGCCCCCCAAATCAAACCACAATAAACCAAAAGGGAAGAAGGCTGATCAAATAGCCTTGGAAATTACTTTAATTTAGCTTCTGACTCTGGGAAGCTTCCCTTCTTCTGGTGATGTTTTGCAAAAGCTTCCAGATCACCGATTCCTAAATTAGAGACCAGGCCTTTTAAGCAGACCCAGATCAGAGTAACTCTGCCAAAGCTCTGGAGGGAGATTTCTCCAGTGACAGACAATTGTTCCATCAGAACAAGGGTGGGGAAACTCTTCTCACAAGTAATACTAATATCAACCAAAAAGTTAACCACTCTTATTTTCTTTCTTTCTTTTT
>NW_016819747.1:153363-171066 GCF_001698545.2 Rhinopithecus bieti | reverse complement strand
TGTGTTAGCCAGGATGGTCTCGATCTCCTGACCTCGTGATCCGCCCGCCTCGGCCTCCCAAAGTGCTGGGATTACAGGCTTGAGCCACCGCGCCCGGCCAACCACTCTTATTTTCTAAAAAGCTCAGGACCAGATTCACATTGATACCCTGCACTGACAGCTTAACTTCCTGAAAGAGACAAAAAAACAACTTAAACTGAGAAAACAGACCCTGGTGAAATGTTCCCATCGCCCCACCTTAAAAAGAGGTGCTGGGCTCTCCCGGGTCTAAACTCTCCCCTTCATAGCAGCACTTCCCCCTGCTATTGTACAGACAGGAAGCGCAGAGCAGGGGAGAGGCGGCCCCAGGGGAAATGGAACTCACAGCCTACTAGGGATGGACTTCTGTCAGAGCAGAATATAGCTCAGTGGAATCTATCTTCTCTGTCTTGGCTAAAGAAGGGCTCTATACAGGCTGCCCTATAATACTGCAAAAGGAACCAAGACTAGGCAGTAGCAAATGGACCCAAGAGGTACACAGCAGCCATTTCTGCCCTGGGCCCAACAGAGCTGCATTTAGTTATATCTCGGTAGTAAAAATGTAAAGTCCCTTCAAAAGGGGTAAACCTCCAATTACAAAAGATAGTGATAATAAACAGGAAAAACAGCAAATGAATGCTGATTCTCCCTGTTCTAGTTTCTATTCTATTATTCAACTGTAGTGGAAACACCTCAAAGTGCACAACACAAAACAGCAGATTCCTGGCCCTCACCTGTGTGCATCTCACTTCTCACCCTGCCACCTTCCTCATCCACCCTGCCTGCCCTCTGTCCTGCTCCACTGGCTCCTGCCAGACCCCTGGGCCTAAAGGTGCCCTCTCCACTGCCGGTCAGTCAGTGCCCCCCTTCTGCTTGGCCAGGGTGTGCTTCAGCTCCCGCAGGTTCTCTGTCAGCACCTCTACCTCATCTAGGCGGCCACACTGCTTGGCATCAAAGATGTATGCCTTGATGTTATCGATCTGCTGCAGGAGGAGCTCTTCCTCTATGGGCTCCTCAGCCTCCGGCCCACTGTCACTGTCCATCTCAAAGGGGTTGGTACAGGTGGGTTCCTCAAAGGGGTTGCCAGGAACCAGAGGGCTTGAGGGTCTCTGCTGGGGATGTTCGTCTTCCTCATTGAAGGGGTTAGGAGCTAGGCTGTCTGGCTGAATGAATGGATTCCCTGCCACTGCCTCCTCCTCCTCGTCCTCTTCCTCGAAAGGATTGTACTCTTTCAGCATGCGGGCTGAAGGGTCGAAGGAAACCTCTGCAGCAGGAGGACTAGTAGTGCCCACTTCCATGGGGCTGGAGAGGTCTTCCTCATCAAAGGGGTTTAAGGAGGGCCCCTCATGTTGCTGTGGCATGATGCTCTGGGTTAAGAGCTCCTGGCCAAGGGCTGGGGGCCCAGACCACACTCTGGTGGGCTGTTGAGTTGAGCTAGGTGAAGGGGTCTTGGGAGCTGTGCTGCTTGGAACTGGGGAAGAGCCTAGATCCAAAGCATAAGCAAGGTGGGTGCGAGGCTCTCTGCTGGGCTCCAGCTGAAAAGGGCCGATTTCTCGGAAGTCCAGGGACCGAGTCCGTGTGTGCAGGGATGCCACCCGAAACTGCTCCCTTTCTCGTTCCAACTCCCGTTCACGCAGCATCTGCAGCTGTTCCCGCTGCAGGTCCTCCTCCTCAGCCTGCCTCCGGGACAGCTCAATGGCCTTCTCTGTCTGCTGCTGGTCATACTCGTCCTGCAGCTGCCGCAGGTTCTCCTGCAGGGTGCGCACTTCATCCGTGCGGCCCGCGGCCTTGGCCTGCCTGATGAATGATGTGATGTTGTGGATCTGCTGGAGGAGTGGGTCTGAGTCCTCACTCTGCCCCTGACCTCCTGACAGCGGGAGCCAGCCCTCAGCCTTTCTCAAGGGGGCAGAGCCCCTGCGGAGAGATGCCACCTCCCCGTTGGCTGCTCGAGAAGCCAGGCTACTCTGCCTTTCCTCAAGCCTTCGCTGGGACTCCAGGACAGCCTGGGGAGAGAGCAAAGCAGAGAGAAGAAATAGTCACCATGCTGGCAGCAGCCCACACTGTCAGCCACCCTCTGTTGTCCCTCTATCCCTGTGCCAGTGACACTCCAATTTCTCACCTCAGGACAAAGATATCCAACTGCTAAAATCAAGTCATGTTTTTGTGTATATGTGGGTGGAAGGGAGACCCTGATTTTCAAAAAAAAAATTAAAATATAATGAATAAGTTAGGGCATCAGATTTTCTCAATCTTAGATTCACAGGCCATATACTCTTCTTAAACCTCTGAGATCTGTTCCCCTCATCTACACTGGAATCTCACACAGTGTTAAATACACATACAATTTTCTGTTTAATATTGCATATACCAATATGTTCTACAAGGAACTTCCTAATGTCTTGGTCCTCTGCAACTTCTGCCATAGGGAGAACTGTCAATCTCTGTGATATTCTAGCCATGAGAGAATCAGCAGAAGCTCTGAAAGAAAAATAGGACCTGGGGAGAAAAACAATTATTCTAGTTCCCATAGATGAAAGTGAGGCTGAAACACAACAGAAGAAATATGCACATTTGACAGAGAGGTTCTGATTCACTACAACCCCACACAACCTGGGAGCCCACAGCAGCCTCTGTGCTTGAGAGCCACAGGAGGAAGCGGGCCCCATACCCCTGGCTTCACTTACTTGTCTCTCCATGGCCCTCTTCCTCTCCATTTCCTCCTTCCTTTTCTTTTTCAGTTCCTCAAACTGTTCTTTGGTTGGCAGTGACATCAAACCAAGCAACTTTTCCTGCAGGGAGTGACAGACAATTTTACACTTAAACTCTTTTAGAGAAAAAATGACCCTTAAGCCCCATGATGAGAGTTTGCTTAAGCTGAGCCACTCTATTCTCTGAGAGTGACATCATTTGACAGCAGCCAGAAAGCAGCACACTCTTATATTGGGTGAGAGAGTCAACTCCAAATGGGCCTGCATTTTCCTCATGAAATGATCAACAGCAGATATCCCAGTTATTCACCTGGGATAGATATTTTAGTTGTTTGTGATCTCTCTCCTTCTTTAGAACACAAGCTTAATGAGAACAGGAACGCTGGTCTTTTTTGTTCACTATAGGACATCCAGCACCTAAAACACTACCTGGTATATAGGAGGCGCTCAACAAATGATTGCTGAATAGAATCACTAATCAAAGTGAGGAAGGGCCTACTTCTCTGTACTACAGAGTCAGAAAACTAACCCAACAGGACTCCATCTATTAGATCTCTTTGTTGGCTGGGGGCAGCGTGGCTCACGCCTATAATCCCAGCGCTTTGGAGGCCGAGGTGGGCAGACTGCTTGAGCTCAAAAGTTTGAGACCAGCCTGGGCAACATGGTAAGACCCTGTCCCTACTTAATAGAAAAAAAAAAAAAAAAAAAACACTTTGTTTTAATTAAAAAAAAAAAAAGAAAAAAAAAAGATCTCTTTGTCAGGGAGCCCCAAGGGTGGTTAACTGTGACTCTCTCAGAAGGGGCCTTCATGGGTAGAAAGACACAATTCAGACCTAACCACTTAGGTTAGTCTGCCCTTAATCGGCTGTTTCCTCCCAGCTGATGGCTCAGGAAGAGTCTCTTAGGAGATTATCCTAAGGAAGAAATACTAAGTACCAGTATTACTATCATGGCAACAATTAACAGCAGCAAAAAATTAGTCTATCAAATGCTCAACTAAAGGAAAACGGTTAAAGAATGGCATATACAGTCAATATGCACTATCGTAACTACTGTATATAAAAAATACAAATGGGAAAAAAGAAAACATACCAGAATAATGAGTGATTGTAATGGGGACATAGGATTAAAAGTAGTTTTAGTTTTCTCTGAAATCCAGATTTTTCTCTAAGTGTGGCATCATGCATTCATAATTTCAAAAAATAATACAATGTATAAATAGGAAGTAAACAAGTCATTGGCATGGATCTGCCTCTGGGGAAGCAAAAGAGCAGGACAGGCCAAGCATGACATGTATGCCAACCCAGGATGGCTTTACCTGCACAAAAAGTGTAGCTGAGTATCTGATCATTCTCTGCAGCCGCAAATTGCTTGGATGTGGTGGAGGGTCCTGGTTCAAGCCCAAGGTTAAGATCTTCTTACTGAATTGGAATAAACACATGAATATAATGAGCACTGCCAGCTTCAGAAACAAGGGTGAAAAGTATAACATGTGGAGTTGCCAGGCTTTCATGCCAGGAAGGTGTGTAAAGATGGGCAAGTGACTCCATCGAAGTTTCCTTGAAGGCAAAGCCCATTTCTTACCCTTTGTCTGTACACAGGCCTTAGCACAGGGCACACAACACTGTCATGGAGGGACTGACTACACATGCAGAGCCAGCTTCACAGGTGAGCAACCTATGCAACTGGAAAGGACTGGCACTTAAAAGAGCCCTATGCTTGGTTTAATGCTCTGCTGTTAGTGTCTTTATTCTTAATAATTTTTGAACAGGGGACATGCATTTTCATTTTGTATCAGGCCCTGCATCTATGTAGCCCATGCTGTATGTCTGGATGGACAAAAGCGCCTCATCTCATTCTTCCTCTGAGTCACTGTACTTCCCATAAATCAAAGGGCTAATTTAACCCCAATGGCCAGTCCACAGTTAAAAAGCAGCTGTGGATTTGAGCACAGACACAAAGAAAGAACCCGAGTTTCTATCTTTGCTCCACAACTTTTGCTATCTGTGACATGATTCCTCACCTTTGACACAGGATGTTAATCCCTACCTCACAGGGTAACTTCAGAATAAATGAGCTATTCCAGAGAAAACAGCCAGTGACTGGCACATGATAGGTGTCAATAACCAGCTCCTCTTTAACAATAACAAACATTAGAAATCCTTAATGAAACAAAAGTCACTGAGATGCATTAAGTGCCAGAGTTGTCCCCTTTCTTGCCCTCCACCTCACCCATTGCCCCATCACCAGAAGTCTGAGTGAGTGCAGGTCTACTTTCACCATTTCATTAGAACAGCATCTTCTCCATTCCACCAGCAGGCAGGATACCACTTAATGGACCTTACCTTAAAGCGTCTATCAGCTCATACACTTTCTGCACTTCCACTCGAAGGTCACTGGCATGTTCCAGACTGTAGGTTGATTCCCCAGCACTAAGGAGAAACCACAGAGACACGTGACCTAAGCTTCATAGTGCAGACTGGACAGCATAGTGTAGGACGCTAAAGGTGTAAGGCCTCACAAAGGCAGGTAATTCTCTAAAGGTGGCACTTCAGACTTTTGGATATAATGCAGTGTCCATCTCTTGGAATGATGAATCAAGTGGAAGTGACATTTCGATTTGCAACGCAATAGGGACAGACTCAGGTCGACGCCTCCAAGGACTAGCCCTTATGCTCATCACCAAAACAAATGCGGCTGAATTTACTCTGGCCTACTTTCTCTAAACAATTCCACTGCATCTAACAAGATGTAAGAAGTGGTTTACTAAATCAGTTGGTTACACTACATTAAAAGCAGAAAACTACTTGGCTTTTCTCACTCAAAAGTACCCAAGGAGGTTCGAGACCAGCCTGGCCAACATGATGAAACCCCGTCTCTACTAAACATACAAAAATTAGCCAGGCATTGTAGTGGGTGCCTGTAATCCCAGCTACTCAGGAGGCTGAAGCAGGAGAATCGCTTGAACCAGGAGACGGAGGTTGCAGTGAGCCAAGGTCGCACACTGCACTCCAGCCTAGGCGACAGAACAAAACTTGGTCTCAAGAAAAAAAAATACACACACACACACACACACACACACACACATAGTTTTGTTTTAAACAAGGCACATCTACTGCTACATGCATTGCTTTAAATGTGGCAGAGAGGCAACACAGGTTTAAGACAAAGTCAGAAAATTCTGAAATTAATAACACTGGATACCATACTTAATTCTTTTCCTATAGGTTGGGAAAACACTGCTGGGATCTGACTCCAGTAGTTAGCACTTCAACTTCTAGGTCACAAACACTAGGCTTCAGAAAAAGCCATGCCCTTAAACAGGGATCAGCAAATTTTTTCCATAAGGAGCCAAACCATAAATGTTTTCAGCTTTGCAGGCCACACAGTCTCTGTTGTTGCTATTCAACTCTGTCGTGGTGGTGCAAAAGCAGCTACAAACAGTAATCAAACTTGGGCATGGCTGTGTTCCAATAAAACTTTATGCAAACAGGTGACAATAACTAGTATTGGTAAGGCTAAAAAGAAAGTGAAATCCTCATACACTGCTGGTGGGAATGCAAAATAGTGCAGTCATTCTAGAAAACGATTTAGCAACTCCTCTATGGAATGTTACTCTATGGTAATATATAGTTAGCATAAAACCCAGCAATTCCACTCCTAGGTACCTACCCGAGAGAAATGAAAACACGTCTACACAAAAACCATAAAAATTTGTAAACAAATATTACAGGAACATTATTTATAACAGCCAAAAGTGGAAAAATACCAAATGTTCAACAACTGATGGATCAACAAAATGTGACAAGTATCCACACAACGCATTCATACAGATGGAATGAAGTACTGATACATGCAACAACATGGATGAATCTTAAAAACATTACACTTTGTGAAAGAAGCCAGACAAAAGAGATTTTATATTTATGATTCTATTTATATGAAATGTCAAAAACAGACAAATCTATAGAGACAGGAAATAAATTAGTGGTGTCCAGGGAGGTGGGGAAAGGGCAGTGGCTGCTAATGTATGGGGTTTCCTATTGAGGGGATGAAAATGTTTAGAATGAAGACAGTGGTAACGTTCGCATAATTTTGTGAATACACTAAAAACCACCAAACTGTACACTTTAAAAGGGTAAAGTTTATGGTGTATGAACTACATCTCGATTTTAAAAAAGAAGCAGATGTTGGCCGGGGGCGGTGGCTCACGCCTGTAATCCCAGCACTTTGGGAAGCTGAGGTGGGTGGACCCTGAGGTCAAGAGATCAAGACCATCCTGGCCGACATGGTGAAACCCCGTCTCTACTAAAAATATAAAAAAATTAGCAGGGCATGTTAGCATGCGCCTGTAATCCCAGCTACTCGGGAGGCTGAGGCAGGGGGATTGCTTGAATCCAGGAGGTGGAGGTGCAGTGAGCCGAGATTGTGCCACTGCACTCCAGCCTGGGCGACAGAGCAAGACTCCATCCCTCCCCGACAAAAAAAAAAAATATATATATATATAGAGAGAGAGAGAGAGAGAGATAGATAGATATATAAGCTGGGTGTGGTGGTGTGTGCCTGTAGTCCCAGCTACTTGGGAGACTGAGGCAGGAGAATCACTTGAACCTGGGAGGTGGAGGTCGCAGTGAGCCAAGATCATGTCACTGCACTCCAGCCTGTCAACAGTGAAACTCTGTCTCAAAAACAAACAAACAAAAAAGCAGATGTCAGGATACATTTGGCCCATAGGCTGCAGTCTGCCAGCCCCTGCTCTAATGGACATGCCTACTTTAAGCCCTGACACCTCAATGTGACACTCAAGTGGCATCTACCCAGGCATGAGCATGAGACCCACTGCCCTTCCTCTGCTCTGTCCAGATGCTGCACTCAGCAGCAGTACCTATTGTCTGAGGCCCTTCCCAAACCTGCTCAGTCAGAATAGCCAAGGTCAACTGAATGTGGCTGTCTTTTTACAAGCTCATGTGATGGTAACATGTACCCCACTAAAAGACAGACATGAAGGCGATTCTCTTCATAACAGCCAAAAGTGGAAAAAAACCAACTTCAGCTGGTCTCAGAAAAAAAGCACAGTTGAAGTTAAGATTTTCATTTTTGGCTACTGGAGAACTGACCTAAGATGCCAGAAAACAGTCACCACTGGATTAGAAAAACATAGATGAATAGCTTACTTTAATGATGCTGCCATCCTGATGTATTCTGGAGCTTTCTGGTCAACTTTCTCCATGCAAAGTCGTAATTTCTAAGAACAAAAACAAAGCGGTAAGTGGTATGCTCAAGATACAGAAAAGCCTACCCAGAAGCTAGGCTCCATCAATGGAGATATATAAATGTTCACTTTTCCAACATATTAATTGCTGTTATCAATTTCCTGATTTATAGACCTACTTTCCAAGCAGAAAATTTTGTAGGAAGGAAAGAAAGTGAGAATGGAGCTTCTGACCAGATGTTTTGTTTTGTTTTTTTTTTGAGGAGTTTTGTTCTGTCACCCAAGCTGGAGTACAATGGCGTAATCTCCGCTCACTGCAACCTCTGCCTCCTGGACTCAAGCGATTCTCATGCCTTGGCCTCCTGAGTAGCTGGAATTACAGGTGCACCACCACCACACCCGACTAATTTTTATATTTTTAGTAGAGACAAGGTTTTGCCATGTTGGCCAGGCTGGTCTCGAACTCCTGGCCTCAAGTGATCTGCCCACCTTGGCCTCCCAAAGTGCTGGGATTATAAGAGTGAGCCACCACACCCGGCCAGATGTTTTTGAGAGGAGCAAGGCTTCCAGCGCACAAGCCAAGGTGTCTACCAAGACAAAAAGGAATTAGCTGCTACTTTCTTTCTCTGCCAAGTGATGCCAGGCAACAATAGGAAACACAGCACAAGGCATTGCCAGGGCTCACTTCAAAAGAGGAAGTGGCACAAACACAGTGGGTATTCACAGAAATGAGATACCAGGTTGTGAACTCCACACAAAGGATGGAGAATGGCTACATCTGCAACCCAACATGGGGCTTAATTAACACCATTTCTAGTAGCCTGAGTATTTACATGGGGATTCCAGAAACACTGCCATTATGACCTGCAGAACTGCTAACAATGACTATTCAGTGGTCATCAGACAAAAATATATCTTCCTCTATTCAGAATGTTGCACAAGCTGCTTCCTCTGCCTGGGCTGATCTCTTCCCTGCATCTCTTACTGCCTGCCCACCCAGTCCACCTGGCTAGTCCTCCTCAGCTCACAGGTCTCACTCGGCCATTAAGGGACCAAGCCAGTCTCACTCCCAGATAGTCTTTGCACACTATTACCTCTCAGAGTATGCATCTAGTAGGGGGGGCTGTGGGATCGCTCATAGTAACGACAGCTGAGGCATTTGGACAAACTTAGAAGGGGACACTCAGTAAACTGGTAAAGTCTGAAAACTTGTAGAACTTTCTAAAACTTGGAAAGTCTAACACTCCCAAGTGAGTTTCCCAGGATTCTTCTGGCCCACTGTTTACGAACATCTCTAGCTTCTGCTCTCCCCACCGAACCTGTCTACACCACATGGCAACTGCCCTTCCTCCTCTTGCCTCTGGGCCACCAAAGCCTCCACCCTCCTGCTTTCAAGTAGCCAAGGAAGGCCACTTGAAACAAGTTTGCTGCAACACACCCAGGATGACTCTGACTCACACAGGGCCCTAGATGGGAAATCATAACATGGGCCTTTAACAGGAACTACAAATAATTCAAACGAACAACTTCCCAAAGCATTCTCCAGAATCTGCAGGAGTGTACGTAACAAACAGCCAAAATCTGCCTAAGAAATTAGACCCAAGACCAGACAGCGCAAATCACCTCGTAGAGCTTCACGATGTCGGGTGTGTGCTCCTTCTCATCAATCTGCTGCTCTCTCTTGAGCAGCGTGTCCTTGCAGTGTGTACAGCAGCGGATCCGGTCATCGTCCTTCTCATCCAGGACCGAGCTGACACTGCTCATGCTGCTGATGCTGCCTCGGCGGGAGCCATGGGCACTGTTGGGTGACTGGCTGGGGCTGGTGTGGGTGCTCAGGGACTCCTTGCTGGCACTGGTGAGCTTGTCTGTAACCACAACACCAACAGGCAGCAATGACCCCCACAGCATCCAATCACCATACCCACGACCTCAAGGCGGCAGTCCACAGGTGTTTGATTCAGAGAGTAATAAGATCAGGCTCCAGCTGTGGGCAAGTACTGCCCCTCTGCCTTCCTGGTGTCAGACTCTGGTGGGAAAGGACTCCACTGCTGCCCCTCCAAATCCAAACAGCCTTGCCTTTCCACCTGCCACTCTCTTCCATTTGCCTTGTGCCTCCAACACAACAAACATTCTCCTGGGAGACTTTCCTCCACAGCCTTCCCCCTATTCCCAAACATCTGGCTCCTATCCTCTCTGAATGGCAGGTCCTCCAGGAAAGCCTTTTCCAATTCCCTGAGGCAAAAACTATCCATCCTTCCCATCAGTTCCTACCACATTGCCCATTTCGGAGTACTTTCCACTCTTCTCCCTGTGTACAGTTACATGTACACCCCAGAGCTGCCCTAGGAACCTATGACTCTTTGTGGGTACAAACTGTAACTTACTCACACTTGTACCCTTTACATATCCAGCAGGGCCACCTCACAGCAGCTGCCCAGTAAATGCTGGCTAAAGAGCTCAAGAGAAGAAGGGTGAATAGTGTCCCAAAAAGGCTGCTTATAGTCTTATGTACATGAGACAGGGAGTTGGTCTCAGGGAGAAAGTATCAAGGTAAAGTAACCTGGTATATGTGAGAGTTGGACAGAAGAAGCATCTGTTTTTGTCCCCACATTATCCAGACACCCCATGGCCAACAGCATGCACAGTCAGCAGAACTCTCTAGTGTAAATTTATCCCAAACTTCCCAGAAGCCAATGAGATAATCTTCAGCAACTTCTACTCAGCTTGGTTGCAAAGTCCTGGAGGATTGGGTTCCACCTAAACTTTGTCCTCCACACACCCCCAACTATTCTATTTGCTCCTCTATTAACCTACCCTAGGCTTTCCAGAATTCCATGCCTTTGCTCCTGCTGTTCATTCTACCTAAAATGTCCTTTCTCCATCTCTTTTGCAATCCTACTCATCTTTTAAGGCTCTTTTCGAACATCACCTCCCAGCCCTAAGCATCCATGCTCTCACTGTCCCTGAACCCACAGCACTCAGCATCTCTCATATTGTATTAGTCTTTTCTGTATGACAGTCAGTTGTGTGTGACTTATCCCACAGGAAGGGACTAGCCCACTGTTTATATTCAAGACCCTCTTCTCAAAATCACACTTGCCACTTCCAAGCAGAGCAGACAAAGAGTTGGTCAGCCTCTCCTGAGTGCCTGACTCAATCTCTTTCATTGTACATCTCTCTTTAGAAAGCAATTATTTATTTGTGAGTTTATGTCCCCTGCTAGATGCTAGACTCCTTGGGAGAATGAACAATGCCTTATAGGCTTACAGGCCAGAAATGGGCAAAAGATGACCTGTGAGCCAAGTCCAGCCCGCAGGCTCTTTCTATATGGCTCTCAAACTAAGTATAATTTTCACATTGCTATTTTATTTTATTTATTTATTTTTTTGAGACGTGAGTCTCACTCGGTCACCCAGGATGGAGTGCAATGGCTCAATCTCAGCTCACTGCAGCCTCCGCCTCCCAGGTTCAAGCAATTCTCCTGCTTCAGCCTCCTGAGTAGGTGGGACTACAGGCACATGCCACCACGCCAGGCTAATTTTTGTATTTTTATAGAGACAGGGTTTCAACATGTTGGCCAGGCTGGTCTCGAACTCCTGACCTCAAGTGATCCACCTGCCTCGGCCTCCCAGAGTGCTGTGATTACAGGCGTGAGCCACTGTGCCCAGTCTAGTGTTCACATTTTTGAAAGGTTGTTTAAAGAAAGAAAAAATGTCACAGCAACCATATGTGGCCCACAAAGCCTAAATTTATCTACTATCTGATCCTTACAAAGTTTGCCAATCCCTGTTATAGACCACTGTATCCACCCCTAGCATAGTACCTAGCCTGTAGTGGGTTTCACAGAATCAGCAACTCGATGAATGAGGATTCCCATGAGCCATTAATGTAACAAAAAGGTCCCACGGTCCCAGTGGTGATTAGCAAATAAGCTAGACTCAAAAGAAGATGAGGGTCCAGGGCCCCACCTCCAAGTCACCTACTTGCCAAGGGAAGGCTGATGAGCTCCATACACTTCTTGCACATGATAGACCCACAGAGGCGGCAGTGGTGGCGGCGGTTCCGGATGCTGAACTTATTCCCACAGTCTGGACAGAAAGGGACATCCTGGTCGTTGACCCAAGGCACCACAGATTTTTCTATTGCTTTGGGAAGAGCAAAACAACAAGAAAGCAGGCCATTTTAAAGAGAGCTTTGGTCAGGGAAAAAAGATAATAAGATGAATGTGAGCAAAGTTTTAAAGTTACCTCGAATCTTTGCAGATTCAGTATTTGTTCTGTCAAACGCAGTGAGCTGACCGGGAGAAAATATTGCCAAATGAAATTAACCAGGTGATGTATACATGCTCCACATTTTCCAATACATCAAGCGGGAAATTAGCACATTTGGATTTCTCAAGCCTCATCTGTCATCCCCAACTCCACAAAATCACAAAAGCAATTTCAAGTGGGACAGGGTATTAGTTTTGCATCTAGAACCTACCTTCCTTCCTATGACCCACTTCTAATCTCTTTATTGTCAGTTACCCATTTTAGCAATAATCAGGGGTAGGCAAGGATGGGTAGGGGCAGTGACCGAAAGCAATGGAAAACTCTCCATTCTCCACAGTGCTCCTGGACCCTAAAACTGGCCACATATTTCTGCCTTACAAAGTACACATAAATACCTGTACTTGTGGTTGCTACTATGCCCAGCACACAATCCAGGTTACACACAACAAGCACATTTAGGATCAAAATACACCCGTGAGACCTGGTCACCACTTCTTTGTTTGCCATCACACACTACACCTCACTGGGTGATTGTGCCTGGGACACCCAAAAGAAGAATCTGAAGGAAGAAAGGTTTTCTGGCACCTGAGTGGGATTCACAGGTGGGAAAAGGAAAGCTGAGCATGTGGCAAGTTTGTCAGCCTGGGCCATTCTCTTAAGGAATGCTGGCCCAGGCTAGAACTGTCCACCACATCCTCTGCACCTCTCTAGAGAAGGCATTTCTCTGCCACCATCAGCTGTATATGATATACACATGTGATAGAAATGTGATTATTTTTTCCCAGCAAATGTGTATTTGCAGAAAAAAAAGTTTTAAGACAACAAAATTTACCTTCTCTAACCTGATTATTAATTTATTGACTTCCACAACATAGTGGTCAATTCTAGCAGCTCGGTGTTTTTTGAAGTCGGAAAGATGGCTTCTCACAGCACCTAGAGGGAAGGAAGGTAGGGAGACAAATGACTTATAGTTTCTCTGAGGGAGCCTCTCTACCTTGCCACTTATCCCAATGAATTTCAAAAGCAGGTTGGTCAACATAGCGAGACCTCGTCTCTCTCCAAAAAATAAAAAAATTAAAATTGCCAGGCATGGGCATGTACGCCTATAATCCCAGCTCCTTGGGAGGCCAAGGCAGGAAGATGGCTTGAGCTCAGGAGCTGGAGGCTTCAGTGAGTTATGATCCCACCACTGTACTCCAGCTTGGGTGACAGAGTGAGACCAATCTCAGAAAGAAAAAAAAAAAAATTTCAAAAGCAAGTAAAAACTCTAGGATTTTAGAGTCATACCAAAAATTCAAAAACCAGGAAAGCAAATGGAAGAAAATCTGCTGAATTGTTAACTGTGACCTTCGGAGGCCACCAAGTACCACATGAGAGACCTGAGAGTACAGTAGATAAAAAGCATGGACTCTGGAGTCAGCCTGTGCTCAAGTTTCAATTCTGCCACACACTGTGTAACTTTGGACAAATTACTTAACATCTCTGTAACTCTAAGAGTACTCAACTATCAAATGGGATAATAATGGTATGTACTTCACAGAGTTGTTACGATGATTAAATAAGTTAAAATTTTTAAAGTCTTAACTGACTCTCATGCCAATGTTAAATAAACAGGGTGGTAACATTATGGGTGATTTAAAAATTTTTGAATTATCTTATTGTTTTGTACTTTATAAATTTGATACAATATGGTTTTTCCTCAGGATAAAGACAATTCTCAAAATGGCCAAAAAAATGTAAATACTAATACATTCCCTTGTGGAAGCTAGTTAAGCTAGTACCTTCCTCAGTCCAGCAGCCAAAACGCAGGACAAATGTCTGCAACACAAATAGCTTACTGTCTGAGTAACCTGAAATATCCCCTGCTCACTGGAACAGTCTCACCTGTTCCAGAAACATATTGCCCTCAACCCTCCCGGCACTCAATGCATGTCTCCTTCCCAATGATCACCTATTCATTTATAGACTGTAGTGTAACAGAATTTGTCACATCCCAAGCTTTAAAAAAAAAAAATTTTAATTGCCAAATAAAAATTGCATATATTCACCGTGTACAACATGTTTTGAAATATGTATACAGTGGGAAATGGCTAAACTAGCTAATTACCATATGCATTACCTCATATACTTATCACTTTTTGTGGTGACAACACGAAGTCTACTCTCACTGACTTCCAAGAATGCAAGATATTTTCATTAACTATAATCAGGCCAGGTGCGGTGGCTCATGCCTGTAATCCCAGCACTTTGGAAGGCCGAGGAGCATGGAACATTTGAGGCCAGGAGTTCAAGACCAGTCTGACCAACATGGTGAAACCCTGTCTCTACCAAAAATACAAAAATTAGCTGGGCATGGTGGTGCACGCCTGTAGTCCCAGCTACTCAGGTTGCTGAGGCACGAGAATTGAACCCAGAGGCAAAGGCTGCAGTGAGCCAAGATCACAGCAGCACACTCCAGCCTCAGTGACAGAGGAAGACTCCATCTCAGAAAAACAAACAAACAAAAAACTATAAATCACCACCTTGTACAACAGATCTCTTGACTTATTCCTCCCGACTGAAATTTTGTGTCCTTCGATCAGCATCTCCACATGTTATACTCTTTTTATTTACCTATTTTTGAGACAGAGTCTCGCCCTGTCATCCTGGTGGGAGTGCAGTGGCGAAATCTCTTGGCTCACTGCAATCTCCACCTCCCAGGTTCAAGCGATTCTCATGCCTCAGCCTCCCAAGTAACTTGGATTACACACATGTGCCACCATGCCCGGCTAATTTTTGTACTTTTAGTAGAGACAGAGTTTCACCACATTGGCCAAACTGGTCTCAAACTCCTGGCCTCATGTGATCCACCTGCCTTGGCCTCCCAAAGTGCTGGGATTACAGGTGAGCCACTGTACCTGGCCACACATGCTATACTCTTAAACATCCACATGTCTTTTCTTTCCTAATCATACTCTAACATCTAATTAAACTTTAATTTAGAATTCTTTTTTTTTTTTTTTTGAGGCGGAGTCTCGCTCTGTCGCCCGGACTGGAGTGCAGTGGCCAGATCTCAGCTCACTGCAAGCTCCGCCTCCTGGGTTTACGCCATTCTCCTGCCTCAGCCTCCCGAGTAGCTGGGACCACAGGCGCCCGCCACCTCGCCCGGCTAGTTTTGTATTTTAGTAGAGACGGGGTTTCACTGTATTAGCCAGGATGGTCTCGATCTCCTGACCTCGTGATCCGCCCGTCTCGGCCTCCCAAAGTACTGGGATTACAGGCTTGAGCCACCGCGCCCGGCCTTAAAACTTTAACTAGAACATAGCAGATGCTCAATAACCACTTGCTGAATGAATAAATGAATTTTCTTACCAAGCTCCTGGGGTTCCCACATGTAAGGATCAACCCCTCCATAGCTGAAAGACTCATATCCTTGGGTCCCTGATTCTGCTCGATCATCCCCTTCTCGTTTCAACAACCTGTCCTTTGCTTTCTTAGCCTTCTGGACAAGACCTTGAAAAATGGAACAAATAATACAAATGATCCATGAAGAACGCCCAGTAAAGAGTCAAAAGAAATCTCAAAAAACAAGAGTTAACAAAATAATTATCATTTGTTTAAAAATGCACCAGAAACATTCAGATCCCAAGTAAAATGCAGGAACAAGCACACAAACACTATACTACAACTACCACAGAGCAATACACTGGTTAGTCAGTATTAGCATTAAATTGGTTTAGGTGGCTGAAATATGGGCTAAATTACTGCTCACTGCCAAACTTAACAGCACAATTAAATAAAAGTGCTAAAATCAAATTTGATGAGGAAAACAGGGTGATGGAAGTGTTTTCTTCTTTATCTTAATTGGAGTGGTGGTTAAGTGGGTATATACATTTTTTTAAACTTTTTGAATTGGGCCAGACGCAGTGGCTCACGCCTGTAATCCCACAAGGGAGGCGAATTCCTTGAGTCCAGGAATTCAAGGCAGCTTGGGCAACATGACAAAACCCCATCTCTACTAAAAACACAAAAAACTAGCTGGCTGTGGTGGCATGCACCTGTAGTCCCAGCTACTTGGGAGGCTGAGGTGGGAGAATCACCTGAGCCCAGGAGGTCGAGGCTGCAGTGAGCTGAGATTGTGTCACTGCACTCCAGCCTGGGCAACCAGAATGAGATCCTGTCTCACATAACATAACATAACATAACATAACATAACATAACATAACATAACATAACACAACACAACACAACATAATCAAAATAAAATAAAATAAAATAAAATAAAAGCGTACACTTAAAAACTATACCTCAATTAAAATAAAGTTTTTTAAAAACCAAGTTCTATAGTACTAATTAATTTACCCCAGAAACTCATGAGTAAATTCTTCTCATTTACCTCCAGGATGGGATTCAGCTAAACCTCCATCCCTGGACTGGTGTTCCCCATAGGCTTAACTGGACACAGAGTTCTTCCTTCCCCACTACTGCCCACGCACTTATTGAATGCATGTGAGAATACTTGCAAAAAGCTTCAAGAAACAGATATAACATCTACAACATAACACAAACAGAACCAGATTTGGTAAGAAGAGAAAATGAACATTTCCTATATTTAGACCTTGTATGTACCAGGCACAATGCAAAGTGCTTGCAAATACATCATGCCAGTTCATGCTCACAATGTTATAAGGCAGGTGACAGCCCTACTTACAAATGAGGAAACGACATCAAAGACGGGGAAGAACTTGCTTCACCCAAGATCACAGAGCTTACAGGTAACAGCAGGGCTGGAAGTAGACACCTCATGTGTCTGAAATGAGAGCTCCAGCTCTCCCCAGCTAGTGCTGATTCACAAACTATGCCTCTGCAGAACATGGGTTCTGCCACCTGTGCTGGTGAAGAGAACTACCTGTTAAACTGAACAATCAGCTGGCGGGGGCAAAAAAAGAACTCTCAGTTCTAAGTCGCTCTCTCGTGAATGTTCTTTAATCTTGGATGAATGCTATCCCTTTCTTCCACCAGAATCTAATAGAAAATATCAGACTGAATATAAAATGATATTATTACTTTTACTTTTTATTTATTTATTTTTTAGAGACAGGGTCTCGCTCTGTCACCCAGGCTGGAGTACAGTGGCACAATCATGGCTCACTGCAACCTTGATCTCCTGGGCTCAAGTGATCCTCTTGCCTCAGTCTCCCAAGTAGCTGGGGATTACAGGTGTGCACCACCATGACTAGGTAATTAAAAAAAAAAAATTTTTTTTTGTAGAGATATTGTCCAGGCTCGCAGGCAGAGGGTGAGATTGATAAGAATATACTTGTCTTCTTTTAATACAGTCAAGCCAATAAGCAAACTTCCTGATTATTGGTCACTGTGGGACAGCTTTGTCCAAACTGGAAAAATATCAAAACAAAAGGACATCCTTTAAAATGCACTAGGCCGGGCGCAGTGGCTCAAGCCTGTAATCCCAGCACTTTGGGAGGCCGAGACGGGCGGATCACGAGGTCAGGAG
>NW_016819747.1:147961-152827 GCF_001698545.2 Rhinopithecus bieti | reverse complement strand
TCAAAAAAAAAAAAAAAAAATGCACTAAAGTGTCTTTTTTTTCTTAAGACAGAGTTTCACTCTTGTCACCCAAGCTGGAATGCAATGGCAGCTATCTCAGCTCACTGCAACCTCTGCCTCCCAGGGGTTCAAGGGATGCTCCTGCCTTAGTGTCCCGAGCAGCTGGGATTACAGGCATGTGCCAACACAGCCAGCTAATTTTTGTATTTTTTTTAGTAGAGATGGAGTTTCACCACATTGGCCAGGCTGGTCTCAAACTCCTGGCCTCAGGTGATCCACCCAGCTCGGCCTCCCAAAGTGCTAGGATTACAGGCATGAGCCACTGTCTCTGGCCTAAAGTACTCTTTTCTAGTAACAGGGGAGAGGAAACTGCCTGATGTGAACAAAGGGTCTAGCAAACCAGAATGTGAGTTAGCAAATAACAATTCATTTTTGCAAACAAGACTAAAGTATCAGGTTAAACAGGCAATCTATACCATTAACCACATTAGGAGACAGAAAAACTACCTGGCAATCTTCCCAGAATGGACATAGCCCTTCCACAGGAGGCCAATTAAGAATAATCCCATATATTTTTAAAAACAATAACAAAGCAAGAAGCCACAGTCAATTATCAGCTATCTTCTCTTCTACTTACTGAAAATGGGCTAAACTGGAGCTGAACCAGGACTGGGTCTCGAATCCACAAACTTTTTACTAATGACTAGTCTATCTTTTCTTTTTTGAACTGCCCCTAAAAACTAATACTAAGGTTCACTCTTTTGGTTTTAACTTTTCACTTGCCTAAAACTAACCATGTCATAACATTTCTAAGAATCAAAAGACCAAATGGAAAGGTAATCTGCTTTCTAAAGGGCTTTTCAAAAAACCTTTCATGTCAATCCTTAAAACTTTACTTTCCTGATTCTGAAATGCAGAAAACTGCAACATAATCAAGAATTCCTTTCTAACTAAAGATATGATCATTAGTAGTACTAGAGGTAGAGATGTGGGGGGTAGGGCAGTGTGGGAGATAAAGGAAAAACCAAGAGGATCTTTTCTTTCTTTTTTTGAGACAGTTTCACTCTGTTGCTCAGGCTAGAATGTGACAGCCTTGATCTCCCAAGCTGAAGCAATCCTCCCACCTCAGCCTCCTGGGTAATTGGGACTACTAGTGCGTGCCACTATGACTGGCTAATTTTTTTAAATAATTTTTTTGTAGAGGTGGTCTTGCTATGTTGCCCAGTCTGGTCTCCTGGGCTCAAGCAATCCTCCTGCCTTGGCCTCCCAAAGTACTAGAATTACAGGCGTGAGCCACTGCACCCGGCTGAAGTAACTTTATTTTGTTTTTTGTTTTTGAGTCAAAGTTTCACTCTGCTGCCCAGGCTGGAGTGCAGTGGCATAATCATGGCTCACTGCAGCTTCAACCTTCTGGGCTCAAGGGATCCTTCTGCTTCAGCCTCCCAAGTGGCTAGGACTACAAGTACATGTCATCATGCCCAGCTAACTAAAAAAAAAAATTTTTTTTCTCTCTTTTTTTTTTTGGTACAGACAGGATCTATGTTGCCCAGGCTGTTCTCAAACTCCTAAGCTGAAGTGATCCTCCCACCATGGCCTCCCAAAGCACTGGGATTACAGGTGTGAGTCACTGTGCCCAGCCAAGGATCCTTTCAAGTTTCTTTCACAAGGCACAAAATTTCCATTCTATTTAGTATCCTTAAATAGATTCCCGTATCTGTATTCTCTAAATAACCTTAAACACTCTTCCTCTTAAAAAAGGGTCAGTGAAGGAATCGGGGAACATTCTCTAACCTCTCTACCCACTGGCATCACCAGTTTTAGCAATGGCATTGTATATGACTTAGTTCAGCTGACACCAAGACTGGAAGCTAGTTGAAAATGATGGAGGCTCTTCCTTTGGTTGTCCAAAGGAAACTTACATAATCAGGTTTTTCAGTTTTGTTTTTGCTTCATTTCCTCCAGGAAGCTGCAATGCATGCTGTGATTGAAACACGGGGCCTCTCACCCTCAGTGATGTCACATGCAAACGGCAGCACTGGACATAGAGATGATAGAAGACCTACATTCCAGGCCTAGCTCTGCCAATTCCTGTGTGACCATGGATAAGTAACTCAACATCTCTTGAGCCTCACTTCACTTACTGTCTATAAAATGAGACCAGGCCGGGCGCGGTGGCTCAAGCCTGTAATCCCAGCACTTTGGGAGGCCGAGACGGGTGGATCGCGAGGTCAGGAGATCAAGAACATCCTGGCTAACACGGTGAAACCCCGTCTTTACTAAAAAAAAATACAAAAAACTAACCGGGCGAGGTGGTGGGCGCCTGTAGTCCCAGCTACTCGGTAGGCTGAGGCAGGAGAATGTGTGAACCCGGGAGGCGGAGCTTGCAGTGAGCTGAGATCCAGCCACTGCACTCCAGCCTGGGCGACAGAGCGAGACTCCGTCTCAAAAAAAAAAAAAAAATGAGACAAATCACCTTCTTGCAGAGTTGTTAGGAGAGTCAGATGAAATAATAAATAATAATGTCTGTGAAAGAAACTCTAAAAACTATAAAGCACAGCATTTTTTTCCCCTCCTAATAGTTATGGCTCTGCTCTACAGCCTCTACAGCCAGAAGCCACTTCATCCACCATAGCCCTCAGGATTTCAGAAATGTTTGCCTTTGTTGTTTTTGGATAGAAGTTGTAACTGTCTATGCTTCTAGAAACTCTTTTTTACTGAACAGAAAAGTGAGATAGAGTGGGACTCTAGGGACAAATATGTGATTACAAAGTGCATATGAATCACCTGTCAGAAAGCCAAAGTACACTTAGAAATACATGGTCATTCCTTTCTTTTCCTCCCAATAAAGACTGAATACAGCATCCAGAACTCTTTAATCTCATGGCCTTCAGAAATGCTGCCAGCTGTGAGAAGCAAGTTAGCTAAAAACTACAAAAATAAGTTCCAGAGGAGCAGCATCTTTGTTGTGTGTGTGTGTGTGAGAGAGAGAGAGAGAGAGAGAGAGAAAGGGTCTCTCTCTCTGTTGCCCAGGCACGAGTACAGTGGCACGATCATCGCTCACTACAGCCTTGACCACCCTGGGCTCAAGCGATCCTCCTACCTCAGTCTCCTGAGTAGCTGGGGCAACAGGCGTGCACCATCACGCCCGGCTAGTTTTTTTTAAATTTTTTTGTGAGGTGGGTTTCGCGATGTTGCTCAGGCTGGTCTTGAACTCCTGAGCTCAAGTGATCCACCCACATTGGCCTCCCAAAGTGCTGGGAATAGAAGCATAAGCCACTGTGCCCGCCCAGAGAAGCAGCATCCTATCTGGAGGTTAGAATTTGATGTCCAGGAAATACAACATATGTATAGTCAAAAGTACCTTTGAAAAATTCTTTCCACAACTCTCTCAGATCTGAGCTCTTGGAAGCTCAAAAACCAAGGTTTTCAGATTGTTTCTTTTGTTTTTCAACTATGACCTTCCTTTGTCTGGGCTAGAGAGGGCAAGATACCAGTTGGGGAAGGAAGGATGGTGGGTAGGCTTAAATTTGTGACAGGTAAAATGGGTGCATAATGTGCCTCCATCATCATAGCAAAGGAAAGAAATTCCTCTCCAAATCCTGTTAGGCTAGTAGTTAGAGAATAGTCAAGCCAGATCACAGCAATTACATTTACTAGATTCAAAGTCAGACTGTGTTTCACTGAGTGGCTTTAGATAAGTTATCTAATCTCTCTGTGTCTGGTGCAAAATCTCTCTGTGTCTGTCAGCCACACAGTTATTGTGAGGATTAAATGAAATAAATAAACAGGGAGACTCTGAAAATGCCTGGCACATGACAAACACTCGTCATTTGTGTGCCACTACTATTATCATATTCCCATGGCAACACTGAAGCTGATGAGAACTATCCTGTGAGTTAAAGCTCTCAATGACAGCAGGGTATAGGCAAGGTCCTCGCGCTTACTTTTAATTTGCCCTTTGACATCACGGTCTTCGCCCGAGTGTTCTTCCTCGTAATGTGAGTGAAGCTGATAGAAAGACTGCAGATCCTTCAGGCACAGAGGGCAGAGGAAGCCCTCCCTCACTTCCCCTGGGTCATCCAGAGAAGCCATGGCGATGCTGCTCTCAACCCTAGGAAGGCAGGGATCTTATGCCAAGAGTCAGCTTGATTCCTCCCAAGGAACCATGGTTCCCGCAGCATTAGCTTAAGCAGCACACAGACGGTGAGGTAGTAGCTTCATGGCCCTGGATGAGGTTTCCTCTCTGGAGTAGGAGGAGCCTAAGAAAGAAAAGAAGAAGGGAAAAAAGCCAGTTCAGGCAAACTGATAGCAATTGAGGATTTTCTTCATTCTTTTCACAGTTCAACAGGGTACTTAATGTTTGTTCAGTGCAAGTATGAGAAAACAAACTCTTTCTCAAATCCTTAGACCAAGCAAGCTGCAAAACCTAAGACGTGAAAACATCACTGGACAACAACAACTCAATTAAGTGGGAAACACAGATTCTTGAAATAAGCAAATAATACCTTGGCAATTCTCTTACATTCATTCCAAATAACCTAACTTCGTAATTCATATGCCACTTTAGCCACTGGGGGAATGTCTGAAGTACTTATCAACAAGCAGAAGTTTTTACTTGACGCTGTTTACCTTGATTGTTTATTCAACCACATATATTAAGTTCTTGATACTTGTAAGACACCTGTGTTAGAAATGCAAAGATGAAGACATAGTATCTCCCATAAAAACACACAAAACACCAAAACTCCTAACATCAGTTAAAGAGAAACATTAGAAACCTACTAGTCAAAAAGAAAAAATTTATTTTATATTTGTGGAGCACTTATCTCTAATGGGCTTACTAGATTTTTTTTTTTTTTTTTTTTT
>NW_016819747.1:130007-147491 GCF_001698545.2 Rhinopithecus bieti | reverse complement strand
TTTAAGAGACAGCATCTTGCTCTGTCACCTAGTGAGCTACAATTGCTCACAACAGCCTTGACTTTTGGATTCAAGTGATCCTCCTGCCTCAGCCTCCCAAGAAGCTGGGACAACAGGAGTGTGCCATCACACCCAGCTAGTTTTTAAATTATTTATAGAAACAGGTTCTTTCTGTGTTTCCCAGGCGGGTCTCTAACTCCTGGCCTCAAGCAATCCTCCTGCCTGAGCCTCCCAAACTGCTGAGATTACAGGTGTGAGCCACTGCACCCTGATAGATCTTATAAGCCAGTAAGTGACAGTTAAGTAGCAAACCTGATGTTCTCACTGCTTCAAAAATAAAAGGCTGGCCAGGCATGGTGGCTCACGCCTGTAATCCCAGCACTTTGGGAGGCCAAGGCAGGCGGATCACCTGAGGTCAGGAGTTCAAGACCAGCCTGGCCAACATGGTGAAATCCCATCTCTACTAAAAATACAAAAATTAGCCAGTAGGCGCCCCAATCCTAGCTAGTGAGGGGACTGAGGCAGGAAAATTGCTTGAACCCAGGAGGCAGAAGTTGCAGTGAGCTGACATCACGCCATTGCACTCCAGCCTGGGCAACAAGAGCGAAACTCCGTCTCAAAAAAGTAAATAAATAAATAAATAAATAATAAAGAAATAAAAGGCTTTGGTGCCTAAACATTTCAGGGCTTAATAAGTTACATTCTCTGTCTTACTGGCCCATGGCAAAGTCACTTCCAATGTCACCTCATCAAGAGTCTCAGTCACAAGAGAAATTGAGACAAAACCATTCCACAAAAGCAGAGAAATTTCTCCCCAAGAACCTGGGGCTACAAGCCACAGGATATAGTGGGGGGGATGTGTGACCCTCAGCTTTGGATGGACTGTAGAAGACCACTGAGGAGGGACTGCCTGGTCCTCAAACCTGAAGGGTGGCAGCAACTCAGAAAATAAACAAATGACACACCAGGACCCTATTTTTCCCCTCTAGTTAAGAAACCCAGTGACTTCATACATTTTCCACTGAAATATAGTAGCTCTAGGTCTGGTCTGTTCCCTCCTCAGCCAGTGGTTCATCTGATGCTGACTCTGACAGCGCCCTTTCTTCCCATGCACTCACGCCAAACGACCACAAACCAAACACAAAGCCCACCACATCCATGCCACAAAACCACTCTTCACGCCCCAGCCCAAACCCAAACCTCACTTCCTCAAAGAAATGCCTCTTACTCAGAGCATCAGAATGGACTTCTCCTTCACAGCACTCATCTCAATTTATAACCGCAGGTACATAAGTGAAGTGACCAAGTAAGACTGAAAAATCTGGGAGGGCACAAACTCTATGTTTTCCCCTTCGCCGTCTCCCCAAGGTTTAGCACAGTACCTGGCACACACAATGAAGAAGCACAATAAAGCTCCATTAAAGAACGAACAAATGAATGAACTCCAAAATCATATAACTAAGCATATGCCATAAAGAAACCACCGAATCGGACCCCACAACCGTAACTGAACACATACGCAAGCCCCTCGCACTCTTAAATCAAGTAAAAAGTCAAAAACAAACAAAAAAAACTGCATGTTCTGCAACCGTACATCCAGCATTAATGTCACCCCGCCACATGCCGCATCGACGACATATCCCACAGCTGCACTCAACCCGCCCTCACGACCGCACACAACCACAACCCACGTAACTAACACGATTATACACATGTCGCATGACCACACACAACACGAACGACTCAACCCCGTGGAGCAGACATGACAACGTCACACATCGCACAGACACCACACAAAACACTCCAAACATCTCTACACGAACTCAGAACACAAACGCTTCAGCTTTACACAACCAGAGAATCAAACACAACCGCTCGGGAGACAAGCACCCACCCACTCCCCCCACAGCTGCACAACCAAACCCAAGTGTATACGCCCCGCGTAACCGCACAGAGCCCAATCATCACAAGCACACACAAGCGAAACGCACGGCCTGAAAGCCGCATCTCCCACCTCTCACGTCACACCCACCACAACCACACACGGTCCACCCACAGGACCCGCCCATCTCCGTTCTGGAGGAGTGGTGTCTCCGTCCCCCAGACTAGGCCTGACCCTCTGTACCCGGCCGGGCTCCTGCGGACACGCAGGCCTGTCCCGTCCTCGGGCCCGGGCCTCCACCGTCCCTCACACAGCCGCGGCCGCCATCTCCATCGGTCGCTCGGAACTCAGCAGGTGCGCCTGCGGCGGCGACGAAACCGGAAGACAGGTTAGTAGACGCCTGTCGAGCGCCGAGTCTTCGAGGCAGCAAAAAGGGCGGATACGGATTCGAATCGTGGAGGGCGGTCCGGCGGCTTCTGCGCAGGCGCTTTCCGAAAGAGGGCGGGGACACGTGCGGGGAGAGGAGGTGGGACTTGGTAATGTGCGGTTCTTATGTCTCGGATTCCAATCTAGCAGCGCGTTAAAGCCAGCCACTGGCTCTGCACCCCATTGTACAGCTGGGAAAGCTGAGGCCGGTAGATCTTTGGCTCTTGACCAATATGCACAAAGGCAGCCAAGGAGTCAAAGTTCCTGAGAGCTGGAGACAGAAAAAATATTCGGGGGACGTGGAGGCGATGGAAAGTCCAAGAATAGAACCACATGAGACTGGAGACTTGGTATGAGAAGGTGTATCCTGGGGGTGTACAGCATGGCCAAACCTGTGGAAAAGATGGCATTTTCAAAAGGCAGGACGATTGATCAGCCAGGACCTACCCCGTGCCTGCCTACGCTGTGCTAGGTACCATGGGGTATAGAGAGTCAAAACCTCATCCCAGTACCGGAGACCTATTTGCTTTGTGCCCTGTACACGTTCTGGACCTTAGCAATGGCCAGGCTCCAGGAGGAAGAGCTGCAGAGAGCGATGGGACGATTGGACGATCCTGGGCCTCCGTTTACATCCCTGCAGCGTTACTGGCCCTCTTTTACAGAAGTAAAATGGGGATAATAATGATAGTCTCCGTCTCACAGGGTTGTGAAGATTGAGGTAATTGCACGGTAGGGGGGGTGTCCTGCATACTGGCTTTGCCCGTTTCACCTTCCCTGCCTCCAAAGAGTCTTCCCCACCTGGTCTCTGGACAGGAGCACTGCACCTTCATCACCTTCCATTTAAGGACATGGGGCTCCGGATTGGGAAAGCATTAAGGGCAGGGAACTCGGGGTCTAGAGATCTAGGTTCTAGCCCTGGCTGTACCTTACTTTGTGGCTTTGAACAGGTCCTTTCCCCTTTCTTGGCCTGAGTTCTCCCATCTGTACAGAAGAAATTGGCGCCAGTAACTTAGCCTTTTCTCTCAATCTGATGGTCAATTTTTTTTTTTTTAACGTTACAATGTCGGCAGAAGCGAATAATGACTTCCCTTTGTTTACTGATACAGACAAGGAAGAGGTTTCCTAACCTGACAGAAGCAAAGCAACATGCCCAACTCCCCGTGTCCATCACTAGCTTCTGCCTTAGGTCCCCAAAACGAGGACTTTGGGAGTAAAACCACCCTTTTGAAAGTCTGAGGCCACAGAGGTCCCAGAACGAGCCACACTTACAGGCAGGACTACGTTTTGGGTCGGGCAATGAACGTTTATTAAACCATCATGATTTTTGCTGTCATTTTATCATTTACAGAAAAACATCATATTTGGTTGGGCACGGTGGCTCACGCCTGTAATCCCAGCACTTTGGGAGGCCGAGATGGGCAGATAACTTGAGGTCAAGAGTTCAGCCTGGCCAACATGGTGAAACCCCGTCTCTACCAAAAATATAAAACATTAGCCGGGTATGGTGTCGCATGCCTGTAATCCCAGCTACTCAGGAGGTTGAGGCAGGAGAATCGCTTGAACCTGGGAGGCGGAGATTGCAGGGAGCTGAGATCATACCACTGCACTCCAACCTGGGCGACAAAGCGAAACTCCGCCTCAAAAAAAAAAAAAAACAAAAAAGAAATAAAGAAAGAAAAGAAAAGAAAAAAAATCATATTCATCATTTCACTTGCTCAAAAAAGCAATAGCAATGTGGCCTCACCTTGTAAGTTAATTCTGGAAATCACAATGAATAGAGCACTGCTCTTGATATTGTTAATGATAATCACAAAGACTTTCCTATATGCTTCACACTTCATCAAAAGTACTTTCTTTAATCCTTTAGGCAACTCTATGACTATTTCCAGTTTGATAATAATAATGACTAATATTTACTGAGGGATTTGTACACGCCAGACACTGTTCTATGTGCTTTCCATATCTTAACTCATTTCATTCTCACACAACTCAATGATGTACAAACTGTACAAAATGTAATATTATTCCCATTTTATAGAAGGGAAGCTGAGGCACAGAGAGGTTAGGTGACTTGCCCAAGGTCACCAGTTGGTGAGCCTTGAGCCCAGAGTCACCTTGCCTTGAGGCTTTCATAATCCCCACTTTTCCTTCCTCTGTGACGTGCTGATAGACTTCCTGTACCTCCTCAGCCTCCTCCAGCCACCACTCCTGTACTGGGCATAGAGAGAGGATGTAAGCCAATTAGTTCAAAACAGAAGTGTGCACGTGCACACAGATGCTATGGTGTCAGAGGAAAGACCAGCAGAGTCCCCTGCAGGAATTCAGGAAAGGGTTCCCATAAGCGGGCAGCAGGTGAGCGTGGTCCTCGGGTAGAAACGATTAGGAAGGGCCTTCCAGGCCAGGGGAATCGCATATGCAAAGACATAGTTATGGAGAAGAACATGAGTCCTTTGAGAAACTCAGAGAGAAGTTCATTCACACATAGAGGGATAATATCAAGCCACTCCTCCTTGTTCCCAAAACTGTAGGCAGCCACTTCTAGTGAGAGAATCTTGGACACCTGGGTCTCTTCACACTTGCCCCCTGCCTTAGGGTTCTCTATTTCTTTCTGTCTCTCTATCCCTCTATCTCACTTCTCACTTTCTTTTGGCCCCTTATTTGTCTAAGTTTATCCCAAGCAGCCCAAGCCATCTTGCCCACATTAAAATCCCTGGGCAAGAAAATGAATTATGATATGGGTAACATAAACGTCATTGGGGAAGGTCTGGGCACATCGTGTAACTTCCCGAAGCGCCAAATGCCCTCCAAGCTGGCCTGGCCCCAGCTCCCAGGCCTCTGCCAGCTGCTGTGGTCTGAGCCAGCGGGTTGACAGGGTTGAGGTTGGCACACCCTGTCTGCTGGCACAGGGAAATGAGGGTGATGACGGACAGCCTGGCAGAGCCTTGCCTGGAGGATGGAGGGGAGGGTGTGCTGGGCTGGGCAGTGTCTGAGGGAAGCAGGTGGCAGTTGCTGTGGCCCTATCAGGAAGGAAGCAGGGAATGAGGAAAGAAGAAAGGGAAGAGAAAACGAAGGGAGAAAGGAAGAGGAAGAGGGAGGGAAAGAATGACAAGAAAAAAACCAAGACGGAGCAAAAGTCGACCTGGGTTTGAATCCCAGCCCTGCCACCTATGGCCACTTGAATCCTGGGCGGGTCACTTAAATTCTCTGAGCTTTGGTTTCCTCATCTGTAAAATGAGATAATTATAGTACCCACCTCTTAGATTGGAAGGTTAAATAGCTTAATATTTGGAAAGTGTTAGGACAGTGCCTGGCACAGGGGAAGGACTATGTAAATGTTTGTTAAATAAAGAAAGGAAGAGCGGTGTGATTCAGATGCCTTGGCTGTTGTGTCATACTGAGTCAGACAATAGCATGAGGGTATGAGGATCCAATCTGGTGTCATAGAAATAGCTTTGAGAGTCATGGCCTTGCCAGATGGGATGTCTACAAAAAGAACTCAGAATAGAATCACATAGCAACTGGATTCATTAAATCCAATAGTGGGTGGGGGAACAGCCTCAACAAACCTGAAAATCAGGAAACATGGAATTGACTTGGGATATGTGAGCTGCAAAGCCAACCAATTTGCAGGTAGTGGGCTGGCATCCTCTTTGACAAAGCAGGACCACTCCCAGCCCATTGGGGCCTATGGCAAATGGGAAAGGGGTGCCACTCCCTTCTCTCCAACGGACACAACCCTGTGCTGGCACTCGAGCCCTGCATTTGGCAAGTGGGGCACAGACTGGATTTCAGCATCCACTTACCCCCACCCCACCCCACTCCCAACTGTGCTGCACACAACCTGCACGGTGGCCCTACGTGCAGGGAGAAGGAGAATCAAGAGCACAGCATGGGCCGGGCGCGGTGGCTCAAGCCTGTAATCCCAGCACTTTGGGAGGCCGAGACGGGCGGATCACGAGGTCAGGAGATCGAGACCATCCTGGCTAACATGGTGAAACCCCGTCTCTACTAAAAATACAAAAAATTAGCCGGGCGAGGTGGCGGGCGCCTGTAGTCCCAGCTACTCGGGAGGCTGAGGCAGGAGAATGGCGTGAACCCGGGAGGCAGAGCTTGCAGTGAGCCGAGATTGCGCCACTGCACTCCAGTCTGGGCGACAGAGCGAGACTCCGCCTAAAAAAAAAAAAAAAAAAAAAAAAAAAAAAAAAAAAAAAAGAGCACAGCATGGTCCTCAGGTCATGAGAAAAAGTCACGCTGGTTGTCTGCAGCTTCAGATCTCATTCCCTGACCTACATCTTCAGAGATATGCACTTTCAGCCAGTTGAGAAGTTAAGCTCAATTTTAACCCAGATTTGAAACAATCTGTGTATATATGGTATTTTAAGTATTTGAGGTACACATGTTAGAGCATCTAACACATTCATCTCATGACTCCACTTTAAAATCTATAACTCAGCAAATGACTTAGGCTTGTGATTTTAGGTTCATTCAACAAACTATGTATTAAGCACCTACCTACATGAGTGCCTGAGATAAACAAAATAGACATTGATCCTTGCCCTCAGGGAGTTGACACATCCATATTCTCATGGAGAGACACAGATCCTAAACAATTAATATACTAAATAAGAATATTATATAGCACATTAGAAAGTGGTAAGTGCTGTAGAAAAAAACAGAGTAAAGAGAACAAGGAGTGCCAGGTTGCAGAACTTATAGTGTGGTCAGGGTAGGCCTCACTGAGAAGGCACCATTTGAGCAAAGACTTGAAGAAAGTGAGCCATGTGGATCCCTTGGAGAACAGCATTCCAGGCAGAGGGAACAGCCACTGTGAAGTCCTCATGTGGAAGTGCACAGGGCAGGTTGAAGAAAAAGTAATGAGGCCAACACCCATGTTCATAGCAATCTTATTCGCACTAGCCAAAAGATAGAGACACCTCAAATGTCCATCAACATGTCAACATAGAATAATCAAACGAGTCAGCATGCAGTCTTTTTTTTGTTGTTTGTTTGTTTGTTTTTAGAGACAGGGTCTCACTCTGTCACTCAGGCTAGAGTGCAGTGGTGCAATCATCCCACCTTAGCCTGAGTAGCTGGGACTACAGATATGCACCCCTACACCTAGCTAATGAAGAAAAAATTTTAGAGGTGGGGTCTTGCTATGTCACTAGCTCAGAATGTAGTTTAAAGAGAATTTATTCAAATGCAAAGGTTGAGGACTGCACCCTGGGACTGCACACTTCCAAGCTGTCTTGGAAAGTGCTCTGGAGAACAAACAAGAGGCTTGAGATTTTAATGAGGAAAAGGATGAGGCTGGGCACAGTGGCTCATGCCTGTAATCCCAACTACTTGGGAGACTGAGGCAGAAAGATTGCTTGAGGCCAGGAGTTTGAGACCAGCCTTGGCAACATAGTGAAACCCCATTTCTAAAAAAAAAAAAAAAAGAAAGAAAATTAAGTTGAAGCTGAGGCACCGGTGGGGGGGCCTCAAGCCTGCTAATCCCAGCCACTTTGGGGAGGCCAAGACAGGCGACAATGAGTTCAGAGAGGCGGGTCGAGACCATCCTGGGCTAACCCGGTTTTGACACCCCGGTACTCTACTAAAAAAATAAGAAAAAAAAAAAAACTAAGGCCGGGCGAGGTGGCGTGCTCCTGTAGTCCCAGCTACTGGGGAGGCTGAGGCAGGAGAAATGGCATAAACCCGGGAGGGCGGAGCTTGCCAGTGAGCCAAGACCCGGCCACTGCACTCCGCCCTGGGCGAACAGAGCGAGGACTCCGGTCTCAACAAAAATAAATAAATAAAAAATAAAATTAAATAAATAAATAAGAAAATTAAGTTAGAAAATTAGCTGGGGCTGGGCATGGTGGCTCGTGGCTATAATCCCAGCACTTTGGGAGGCTGAGATGGGTGGATCACCTGAGGTCAGGAGTTCAAGACCAGCCTGGCCAACATGACGAAACCCCGTCTCTACTATGATACAAAAATTAGCCAGGCGTGGTGGCTCATGCCTGTAATCCCAACTACTGGGGAGGCTGAGGCAGGAGACTCATTTGAACCTGGGAGGCAGAGGCTGCAGTGAGCCGAGATCACACCACTGCACTCCAGCCTGGGCAACACAGTCGAGACTCTGTCTCAAAAAGAAAAAAAGAAAATTAGCTGGGCATGGAGGTGTGTACCTGTAGTCCAAGCTACTTTGGAGGCTGAGGGAGGAGGATCACTTGAGCCCAAGTGTTTTTTATTATTATTATTATTATTATTATTACTATTATTATTAGAGACGGAGTTTTCGCTCTTGTTGCCCAGGCTGGAATGCAAGGGCATGATCTCAGCTCACTGCAACCTCTGCCTCCCAGGTTCAAGCAATTCTCCTGCTTCAGCCTCCTGAGTAGCTGGGATTACATGCCTGTGCCACCACACCCAGCTAATTTTTTGTATTTTTAGTAGAGACGAGGTTTCACCATATTGGTCAGGTTGGTCTTGAACTCCCGACCTCAGGTGATCCTCCCATCTCAGCCTCCCAAAGTGTTGGGATTACAGGCATGAGCCACCGCACCCGGCCAAGCCCAGGTGTTTGAGGTTACAGCGAGCTATGATCGTGCTACCTCAGTCTGGCCTGGGCAACAGATTGAGATTCTGTCTCAAAAAAGAGAGAGAGAAAAAAAGGACAAATCTGGAGAGCTTGCAATTACAGAAGTTGTTCATCAGGAATTCTCATTGGTTTACAGAAATAACATTGGTTAATGATTGGCTATACATTGTTGAACTATAGGGTGTAGGGCATTTGATGGCTACTTGGTGTCAGAGTTGGCACAGCAAGTAGGTTCAAGAGGTAATTATTTAGCTTAAGGAAGAGTGAGATGCAACTGCTGCTACATTTTATTTTTGAATTTTTATTTGTTTATTTGAGGCAGGGTCTCACTCTGTTGCCCAGGCTGGAGTGCAGTGGCATGATCATGGTTCACTGAAGCCTCGACATCCTGGGTTCAGGTGATCTTCCCACCTCAGCCTCCCGAGTAGCTGGGACTACAGGCGCCTACCACCATGCCTGGCTAGTTTTTCTATTTTTTGTAGAGATGGTGTTTCACCATGTTGCCCGGTTGGTCTCGAACTCCTGAGCTCAAGCAATCTGCCCACCTCAGCCTCCCAAAGTGCTAGGATTACAGGCGTGAGCCACCGAACCCAGTCTGCGATTACATTTAATTTTTTTTTTTTTTTAGAGGGACTCTCACTCTGTTGCCCAGGCTGGAGTGCAGTGGCACAATCTCAGCTCACTGCAACCTCCACCTCCGAGGTTCAAGTGATTCTCATGCCTCAGCCTCCTGAGTAGCTGGGATCACAGGTGTGCAGCCCCATGCCCAACTAATTTTTGTATTTTTAGTAGAGACGGGGTTTCACCATACTGGCCAGGCTAGTCTTGAGCTCCTGACCTCAAGTGATCCGTCTGCCTCAGCCTCCCAAAGTGCTGGGATTACAGGCGTGAGCCACCACGCCCAGCCTGCTGTTACATTTTAAATGCTTTTCTGGGCCTGGTAATTTAAAGGGGTTAGCATTTCTCAGAAAAAGGTTTTCTTTCCCAAACAGATGAATGAATAAACAAAACATGGTCTATACTTACAATAAAATATTATTCAACCATAAAAAGGAAATTAATTTTGATATCTGATACAACATGGATGGATCCTTTTCATTACATTTAGTGAAATAAGTCAGACACGAGAAGACAAACACTATACGATTCCACTTATGGTGAGATATCCAGAATAGTCAAATTCATAGAGACAGACAATAAAATAAAGGCTACCAGGGGTGAGGGGAGGGAGAGTCATTGTTTAAAGGGTACAGAGTTTTTATAAGGGATGATGAAAAGTTTTCATAATAGATAGTGGAGCTGGTTACACAACATTGTGACTGTATTTAATGCCACTGAATTGTGCACTTACAAATGATTAAAATGATAAATACTGTGCTGTGTATGTTTTACCACAATAAGCAAAGTAATTGCTGGGCGAGGTGTCAGAGCCCTGGGAATGGAAAGAGATTGGCTCTCAGGTAGTTAAGAAGAGTTTGCCCACAACAGTATAGGATTGAAAGGGAAAGTTTTACGAGATAGAAAGAACCCTGCATCAGAGTGCGGCCAACGCCTCAGCAAGAGAGGACTGTGCGAACCACAGTGGATTTTCCTTAGGGGCATTTATGGACCTTAAAGCAGGAGCTTAAGGGTAATTTGGACCATATTAGCCACATCAGTCATAATAAATGGAGGCTGAGGCAGGAGAATCACTTGAACCTGGGAGACGGAGGTTGCAGTGAGCCAAGATCGCACCATTGCACTCCAGCCTGGGTGACAAGAGCAAAACTCTGTCTCAAAAAAAAAAAAAAAAAAGTTACACTTGTAAATATTTTGGTGCCTTGATGTCAGCAAGGGTTGCACAATGAGTTTTGACATGCATGCATTCGGAGATGTACAGAAACTCTGGTTTCTTACACATTTTGGGGAAGGAAGCCTGGTACTAGATGCCGGCTTTAGATCATAGGGAAGTCGAATTACTTCTGAATTCCTCAGATAAGGAGTGTCGCCTCTAGATGGTCTGCTTTGTGGCCACCAGGTGATCTTTGCTCTCCTCAGTAATGAGGCCAGTGTGGCTGGAGCAGAGGAAGTGAGGGAGAGAGTTATGGGAAATCAGGTCTGAGAGCTCAAGGGTAAGGGGAGGTCACAGCCATCGAAACGACTTTGGCCTTTACTGTGAGTGAGGTGGGAGCCAGGGGAAGTGCTGAGTAGGGGAGGGACAGGATGTGACCTCTGGCTGCTGGATTGGGAAGAAACATGGAGGTCAGAAATGCCATGTGTGCATGGCACACAGTAAACCCTTCAGAAATTCAGGTGACAGGATGCATGTCGAGTCCCTGGAAGGAAACACCAACTGTAGCAGCGGGCACCTCTGGGGAGGAGAACTGGAGTGGTGAGGAGACTGACTTTCCACAATGTACGCTCTTTTCCTATGATTTGACTTGCTTTTTTCCTCCACATGTATTTTTCTCAAAATATCTAAATCAAAAAAAGTAAAGAAAAGGAAAATAGGAGAAGACTGAAATATCAGTGGAAAGCAAAACTGGGGATGGGGTCCCCAAGCCACCCCTTTCTCCAGAGTTGTTTCCCCTTCGTGCACCTCTGTTTGCTCTTCTGCGATAAAGGAAGCACTTGACAGGCTCAAAAACCTCATGCCCAGGGGAGTCCGTTTGCCCCAACTCGTAGCCTCAAATGAACCCCGATCTTGCTCACAGTTGGGGATGGGCCCCCTCCAGTTCCAGCTTGTGGGCTGTCTAGCAGGTCAGTGAGGGTTGTAAGGAGCCGTATCAGCCACCAGGGGGCGGGATCTGGCCACTTTAGAACCTTGCTGGAACCCGGGTGTCCAAAGCCAACATAGTTCTGCTGATTCATCTCCAATGCCTTCCAAGCCTCCCTCCTACTGACCACGGGAGGAGGCTGAGCATCCCAGCAGCCTGGGGTGGGAGACTCAGCCCCTCTACCACGCCTCTGCACTGCTGCCCCTTTCCTCTTTCAGGGGTTCCCCAAGTAGCTGATAACAGGGAGCCAGGATGCACAACACGCTGCCATGTTCTGGACCAGCCTTGGACCTTCCACAGAGCCCTGGGTTCTTTTATCTCTGGGGCCCCACTCCTAAACCTGCTCTTCCCACAGCTCTTCCATCCATGTGCTTTGGCCAAGAACCGTGGAGTCATCCTTGACTTCTTTCTCTTACATCCCACTTTTTTTTTTTTTTTGAAACAGGGTCTGACTCTGTCACCCAGGTTGGAGTGCAGAGGCGCGATCTCGGCTCACTGCAACCTTTGCCTCCCAGGCTCAAGTCATACTTCCACTTCAGCCTTCCAAGTAGCTGGGACCACAGGCACTCACTGCCACGCCCGGCTAATTTTCGTATTTTTTTGGAAAGAGACAGCGTCCCACTTTGTTGGCTCAGGCTGGTATCAAACTCCTGAGCTTAAGCGATCCACCCACCTCGGCCTCCCAAAGGGCTGGGATTACACGTGTGAGCCACTGTGCTTGGCCTCACATCCCACTTCTAACCCATCAGCAAGTCCTGTCAGCTTTTACTTTGGAATGGATCTAGAATATGCGGAATCTAGAATACACTTCTCACTACCTCACTGCCTATATACAGAGCCCTTGACATAAGTAACTGCATGTTAGAAAGATTCCATCGTACATTTCAAAAGGCATCATGCCAACAGGGACAAGATGTCTGCCTCATCAATAGAAACTGCACCCAACCAGGCAAGGGTATGGCCACACACACTTTTTCCTATCAGCTTTCACCAGACGACTCAAGGACCATTTAAAAAAGCAGCAGGACTGTAGCAGTTCCACTCAGACATCTCACTAGACACTGTCTTGCTGTCACTCATGGTCAGCACCCGGCATCTGCCACTGAAGACTCCACCCAAATCAAGGACTCTTCCTTGCAAGACACTGATGACCGTCAGGATCAGCCCAGAACACTCTCCATGTTCACATCAATGAACCAGTCCAACTCTCCTTGCAATGATTCATTAACCCCTTTTCCTATCCCCTTTCCCTTGGTGTTAAATTTTTGATGTGAAATTTTAAATCTATAATATTTACACACTAATTACGTATACTGCTATGATGGTTTGCAATATTGACTGACCTGTGGATTGGCTTGGACCTATGTGCCCGTGGCTCTGACTACTGAGTGAGTGGGTAATACTAAGAATTGCGTCCTTGGGAACTCCTTGTAGCTCATGGCTTTTATGATTGATTTAAGCATCAATAAAAGTCTGACCTTGGGAAAGGCACAAATGTGTGTGGACCTGGTTATGTCTGACCTTGCACTGCTCGCAACAATTAGCATAGTTAGCAGCTGTCCTTCACAGTCAGACAAAGTGATTCTCCCACCTCAGCCTCCCAAGTAGCTGAGATTACAGACGTACACCACCACAGCCGGGTAATTTTTTTGTATTTTTTGTTGAGATGGGATTTGGCCATGTTGCCCAGGCTGGTCTCAAACTCCTGGGCCCAAGCGACTTGCCCACTTTGATCTCCTAAAGTGTTAGGAAAACAGGTGTATTTCTTTCGTTAAAGACAGACCACAGATGCAAACTGGCTCTGCTCTATCTGTGGGATAATGGAGCAAACACCGTAGTGCTCACAGCTACTCAGGAGGCTGAGACAGGAGAATCACTTGAACCGGGGAGGTGGAGGTTGCAGTGAGTCGAGATCACACCACCACACTCCAGCCTGGGCGACAGAGCGAGACTCAGTCTCGAAGACAAACAAACAAACAAACAAAAACAAAGATTCTAGAATTCCTCAAGGAAGCAAGAAAGATGTGATTACAATTGGCATTTCAAATAACTTTAATAGGCCAGTATGGTCTGTCCTAAAACAAAACAGGAGTTATAGACTATTTATTATGGAAATTTAAATATATTCTCACCCAAAATGCCTGAAGCATTTCCAGATGTAGAAGATGTCATTAATAAGATCACTAACTCCAGTGGCAAATACTATGTAACCATAAGTAGTCACACATGTTCTTTGCCATACCAATAAACAAAAAAAGTCAGGAAAATAGCTCCTTTACTTGGGAAGGCAAAAAATACCCAATTTAAAAGATTACTGCAAAGATAATTAAATAGTTCAGTAATAGCTCACTTCATTTCATCATCACACAGACATCAGTTAAAATATATTTCACTAAAAATATCATACATAGGTGACATTATAATGGTAAACAATGACCAGGAAAACTTAAGCAAAATATTCCCAAGTAATAACACACTTAAGATCACTGGGATAGACTATTCATACAGATAAAACCATAGGCCCAGACACCAATTGCAAATTTTTTAGCAGCACAGTGGTCACCAGAAGGGAGAAAAATCCTGATCACAGTGATAGCTAAAATAAAAGTCCTTAGCTGGGTGCAATGGCTCACACCTGTATTCCTAATACTTTAGGAGGTCAAAGTGGGCAGGTCGCTTGGGCCCAGGAGTTTGAGACCAGTCTGGGCAACATGGCCAAATCCCATCTAAACAAAAAACACAAAAAAATTAGCCAGCTGTGCAGGTGCACGTCTGTAATCTCAGCTACTTGGGAGGCTGAGGTGGGAAAATCACTTGAACTCGGGAGGCAGAGGTTGAGGTGAGCTGAGATCGCGCCACTGCACTCCAGCCTGGGTGAGAGTCAGGTCCTGTCTCAAACATAAAATAAAAGCCCTTAAGGTGCCAAACAACACACAGGAAGCACGAAGATGAACAGGTTTATTTGGGTCCTGGAGGCAGTGTACATCTTACTTAAACATCATCCTGAAACCAATTATAAAATAACCAGGACATCCTGGGACTTCACATGGGGAAGGAAACAGGCACAAGCAGTGGAAACACTCAAAGATACATCGCCACATTCCAAACACGGCATCACCCATCTCCAGATTCACTACTTAAGTCAGGAATTCTGATGAGTGATGAATATGGAACATAGTCATTACAGACAAGGAAACCAGATTCTATATCCTTCCTACCGGTCAGATTTGGACCACAAAATTCCCATACTCTAACAACAAATACAGCTCGTTTCAAAAATACATATGGCTTACATAAGAAACCTCAAAACACTGAGCCTCTGACTGGCAACAACATTACAATTAGATGCCATATGCTTCTCCTTCACAGGATAAAACTGAGCCCTGGGGAACTGACAGGTATCCAAATTGATCCAAAGCTGCTCACATGGAAATGGTATACCTTGGGTGGAGACACTGGCATTAAGGATAAACCAGACCTCCTTACCGAGGACATGCACAAGACAAGACTGAAACAGACTTGCTGGAATTTATTTTGAGGACAGGGACAATCCATGCCAATATAGGTAAATGGAGCCCAGTCTGGTCTAATGTCTTGCCCAGCACCTGGTTTACAGAAGGATCAGCCTTTGTGATCCGAGGCCAGCAAAGCACTCAGATCCCAGGACCAAAGGATCCCAAAGGAAGCAGGTATATCACCCTCTGCACAGCATGCAGACCTGATTGCTTTTGTTCTAGTAGTAAGACAGTGTCAGAAAATTTTAAAATACATTTTACAAACTCATCTATAGTTCCAGATGGCATAACCCTATGGTCACACAAATGGAAACAAAATAACTTTTTTTTTTTTTGAGACAGACTCTTCTTCTTGTTGCTCATGTTGGAGTGCAATGGTGCGATCTTGGCTCACTGCAACTTCTGTCTCCCGGGTTCAAGCAACTCTGCCTCAGCCTCCTGAGTAGCTGGAATCACAGGCACGCGCCAACGTGCCTGGCCAATTTTTGTACTTTTAGTAGACTTACTATTATAAGTCTGTAATCCCTTAAGTAAGTAGACTTATAATAGTAGCCTATAAGTAGGCCATTATTATTCTTATTAAACAATGGATCCTATATCAAGTAAGGTAATGCAACCCAGTCATGTTGGCCAGGCTGGTCTTGAACTCCTGGCCTCAGGTGATCTGCCCGCCTCAGCCTCCCAAAGTGCTGGGATTATAGGCGTGAGCCACTGCACCCACCTTTTTTTTTTTTTTTTTTTTTTTCAAGACAGAGTCTTGCTCTTGTCATTCAGGCTGGAAAGCAATGGTGCGATCTCAGCTCACTGCAACCTCCGCCTCCCGGGTTCAAGCAATTCTCCTGCCTCAGCTTCCCAAGTGGCTGGGATTACAGGCGCCCACCACCACACCCAGCTAATTTTTGCATTTTTACTAGAGACGGGGTTTCACCATATTGGCCAGGCTGGTCTTGAACTCCTGACCTCCGGTGATCTGCCCACCTCAGCCTCCCAAAGTGCTGGGATTACAGGCGTGAGACACCATGCCCAGCACAAAATAACTTTTAAATTAATAGTAAGGACATGTGGTCCAAACCTTACTGGGGGGAACTATATGAATTATAAAACAAAATTAAGGTATTAATGTATCAGTACACCAAAAAGATAATTCAGTGACCACAAAATTTAGCAATCAAGTGGAGGCATTAACAGGAAATATAACCATTGACACACAAAGCATACCCAAGTTAAAGCAACACAGAAATCCAGAAAGCTCGTGGAGACATTCATTACCATCTCTACAACTCAGGAGAAATCAGACAAGAGTGGGATATACCAAGGGACCCTTAGTAACTACTAAAACCAGGAGATGGCTTTAAAATTAAACAGGCACTGGAAGCGGCTTACACTCCACAAACACTCCTATAATTACACAAAGAAAAAGGACATTTAGGCACACACTCACTGTATAGGTGGCCATCAGATGGAAATCAAAAGATGGCACGACATCATATGTAAAAGGTTATAGCTAACTGAGCAATGTGAAGCCTGACGCCGTTAACTTCTGCTCACAGATGGATTTTATAGGACCATGAAGCCGCTCCTACCTGCAAATACACACAGTAACAATGGGGGCTATATGCACAGGGATTAGCACAGCAATGGCACCTGGCCACCCATGGCCTAAATCTGTGCTGGCACATAATGGGCCCTCAACAAACATTTGTTGAAGGACTCAATGAATGAATGTGCAATCTCAGGCAAGTTGATTAATCTCTCAGCCTCCATCTCCAAGTCTCTAAAATGAGGATGATAACAGCCCACACCTCACAGAGTAATGGTGAGATTAAATGAGATAGTGCACATAATACAAGTCACAGGGTGCCTGGTATACAGTGGGCACTTAAGGAAGGTCAGCTGTTGTTCTTCGTTTTTAAATTTATTTTTTTTCTTTTTTTTAGACTCGCTCCATCGCCCAGGCTGGAGTGCAGTGGTGTAATCTCGGCTCACTGCAACCTCTGCCTCCCGGGTTAAAGCAATTCTCCTGCCTCAGCCTCCCAAGTAGCTGGGATTACAGGCGTGTGCCACCACGCCCAGTTTTTTTTTTTTTTTTTAGTAGAGATGGGGTTTTACCATGTTGGCCAGGCTTGTCTCAAACTCCTGACCTCAGGTGATCCACCCACCTTGGCCTCCCAAAGTGCTGGGATTACAGGTGTGAGCCACTGCACCCAGCCTCTTTTTTAAAATAAAAAAAAAAAAAGAAAAATTTTTCTGAGCTCTGTAATTGAGAAAATGTTATTATTATTATCTTTTTTTTTTTTTTTTTTTTTTTTTTTTTTTTTT
>NW_016819747.1:126143-128286 GCF_001698545.2 Rhinopithecus bieti | reverse complement strand
TTTTTTTTTTTTTTTTTTGAGACGGAGTCTTGCTCTGTCTCCCAGGCTGGAGTGCGGAGGCAGTGGTGCAATCTCGGCTCACTGCAAGCTCCACCTCCCACGTTCACACCATTCTCCTGCCTCTGCCTCCCGAGTAGCGGGGACTACAGGAGCCTGCCACCACGCCCGGCTAATTTTTTGTATTTTTAGTAGACACGGGGTTTCACCGTGTTAACCAGGATGGTCTTGATCTCCTGACCTTGTGATCCGCCCGCCTCGGCCTCCCAAAGTGCTGGTATTACAGATGTGAGTCACCACGCCTGGCCATTATTATTCTTATTAAACCATGGATCCTATATTAAGTCAGGTAATGCAACCTGATATAACAAACCAACTCCGAGATTCTGGTGACATAACATAACAGGAAATGGCCAATGCTTGTGTCCCTGGCAGTTAGTTGGGGTCCAGGGGGAAGGCAAAGGAGACCTCTCTCCATGGAGTCATTCATTCACAATAAAGCCACTGTCATTTTCAATGTGGAGCTTCCAAGGTCACGTGGGAGTTGGTGTCCAGCCAATAGATGGAAGAAGAGAGAATGGAGAAAGTACCTCCACTTCTCAACCATCTGAGCGGAAGCAACTCATCACTCTCTCTCACCTTCATTGGTAAGAACCAGTCACACAGTCCCTCCCAGATGCAGAGAGGGCTGGGAAGTGCAGCCCCTGGCGTGGCAGCCACATCCCTGCAACAGCCTACACCAGGAAGAGAAGCACAGATCTCTGGTGGACAGCTGGCCATCCCTGCCTGAAATTCTTTCTCAGGTTGAAACCATCCTTGCAGGGATAACAAGAATTACATGCTGGGTCCTGGGCAGAATATATTTAACATATATTAATTTATGTAATAAATAATTACATCATATATTTAATATATGTGATATAAACATATTTAATAGATGAAGAATATATAGAATATATTTATATATGTAATATATTAGAAACATATACTATATGTTTGTAATTAAGTGTTAATCCAGCTGCACTTTGGCCCACTTCTTTGGAACCAAAAGTTGTGTAGCACTAGACACTGACCATTTGCAAACCTATTGTTCCTATAAATAGGACCACTGGGGTTAGAATCATAAGGCTTTTATTTAAGAATTGCTTAAGATGTTCTTCAGTGCCCAAATTCCAGCAGAGAGGCTGAGGACAGGCAGCGTGAAGACCCCATAGGGGAACAGGATCAGCAAGAGAATGCAGTTTCTTCATCTCCCTGTCCCAGGTCTTCACCCTGCATTCTTCAACCAATCAACGACCTCCCCACTTTGGCCCACTCCAAACCCCTTAAAATCCCTAGTCCTAAATTCTTTGGGGAGGCAGATTTGAGGCTTCCTCCTGTCTTCTTGTTTAGTTACCCATAATTATTAAGCTCTTTCTCTGCTGCAATCCCTGGTCTTGGTATACTGACTTGCTGCATGTCAGGCAAATGAACCCATTACAAAGTGAGGTCCAAACTCCGTGAAAACCTCTGGCTGAACCTTTGTCAGGCTGTCAGGTCACCAAGTTTAGTAAGCTGGTATGAGAGGCTCCATCCAAATACCCACAGTGTGTACCCCAGTTGATACCTAGTGTCACCAGCCAGGGAGATGATCTCCCTGGATTAAAAAAGAAAATCTCATGGCCTCAACTCCTCCCTTCCTCTCTCTCTCTCTTCCTCTCGCGCTCTCTCTCTGTCTCTCTCTGCTCCCTCCACACCTCTCTCTTTCTCTCAGTCATGAGAACACAAGCTGTCCTAGCCTATCTTTAGGGCTAGGTTTCTGCCTAGTACTTTCCTGCCCAATAGATCAACCCAGTATGGCAAAACACAGTGAACTTGCAAGGATCATAAGACCCTAAAAATGTTGAAAGACATGGAAAAGCATCTGGGAGAGTCCAGGGCTTTCCCGACACATTAGGGGTCCTTTCCCACTTTGCGGGTAGCCAAATCCCACCTACTCCTCACCGGGTGCTCCTTCTCACATCCCCATTATTCTTGGTGTTGTAGTGGACAGCTATTGCTTTTTTCTCAGTGGCATACAATTCTCTTTCTACATAACATCTCCATGTCCTGGGGGAACCACCCTCCCTGGTCTCAGTCTATTTCAGGTAATTTTCTTTTTTTTTTT
>NW_016819747.1:100584-125585 GCF_001698545.2 Rhinopithecus bieti | reverse complement strand
CCATGCCCGTTTTTTTTTTTTTTTTTTTTTTTTTTTTTGAGATGGAGTTTCACCCTTTTTGCCCAGGCTGGAGTTCAAGGGTGTGATCTCAGCTCACTGCAACCTCCACCTCCCAGATTCAAGTGATTCTCCTGCCTCAGCCTCCCAAGTAGCTAGGATTACAGGCATGCGCCACCATGCCCAGCTAATTTTGTATTTCTTTTAGTAGAAATGGGGTTTCTCCATGTTGGTCAGGCTGGTCTCAAACTCCCAACTTCAGGGGATCCGCCTGCCTCAGCCTCCCAAAGTGCTGGGATTATAGGTGTGAGCCACCGTGTCCAGCCTCAGATAATTTTCTTAATCCAAATGCTACAGCATTTGCCATAGAATCCAGATTGGAAACCCAGCTAGGCCCTGTCTTTGTGCAGCCTCCCACACCCCCACTTGCCTCTCATCTCTGCAGAGCCTCCTTTCTTCTCTAAAGCTCTTGTGCCCATCTCTAATAAGCTCCTCAAAAATCACTGTGCACAGGGTATCTTCTGGGAAGAGAGAGAGGCCTCCTGTGCTAGGCACTGGCCCACATGGGCTGAGAGTTAGGAAGCTGGTTTCAGGAGGGGAGTCACCTATTACAGAAGCTATAGAGTTGGCTATTGTTGTGTAACAAACATCCCTAAACTTACTGACTTTCAACAATAAGCATTTACTTTTCTTAGTTCACAGATCAGCTGGGCAGTTCTTCTGGCCTTGGCTGGGCTTTCTCGTGCATCTGAGATTGGCTGTGGACTGAGGGCAGGGGCAGCTCTGTGGGTCTTAGCAGAGCTCTCTCACATGTTCCGGGGCTGACTGGTCTAGAATGGCCTGAACCAGGATAAATGAGTTCTCCTCCATGTGCTCTGTCAACTGCCAACAGGCTGGCCCGGGCTTATTCACAAAAAGATAACAAGCAGAAGCACAAAACATCACTTGAGGCCTAAGCTCAGACTGTCACCTTATCACTTCTGCTGCATTCCAGACTTTTACTGGCAACTCCCAAGGCCAGCCTAAATTCAAGGAGAAATAGACCCAACTCTTTCTGGAAGGAACTAAAAGAGGCAGAGGGTTTGCTAGGCTGCCATGACAATGTACCACAGACTGGGTGGCTTAAACAGCAGACATTTATTTCCTCACTCTTCTAGAGCCTGGAAGTCTAAGATCAAGGTGTCAGCAGGGTAGGTTTCTTCCAAGGCCTCTCTCCTTGGCTGTCTTTGCCTTGTGTCTTCACATGTTTTTCCCTCTGTGTGTGTGTGTCCTAATTTCCTCTTCCTGTAAGGATTAGGGCCCTCCCTAATGACTTTGTTTTAACTTAATCACCTCTTTAAAGACCCTGTCTCCAAATACAGTCTCATTCTGAGGTACTGAGGGTTATGGCTTCACCATAAGAATGGGGGTTGGGGCATGACTCAGTCCATGATAGATAGAGACTGGGCCATTTTTGTCCTCAGTATACCACCAATACCTAGCTCTATTCTAACTAAGATGATAACCCTGCAAGGTGGCTGTTAGTCACCAATTTACACATCAGGAAGCTGATGCTTGGAGAGGATAAGGGACTTGTGGGGTTAGGATGGAAGCCTTGGTCCTCCTGCCTGACAGGCTTTCACATTCTCTTTTCCCCACTCTGGTATGTAGCAGGGGAAGGCCGTAGGGCGGACGTGGGTCATCTGGAGCCAGTTGTTCCTCTGGCACAAGCTGATAGAAGGAACAGGGCAGGAGCCAACCACGTGGTACCTCCAGGGTCCTCTTCCCCACTGGACCCTGCCTCATGGCAAAGCAGACACAGAGAACACCCGGTTCTCCTTCCCTTTCCCTGAAAGCATGCTGTCATTTCTCAGAAGTGTGACCCTTGAGTTCGGGACCCTAGGCGCACTTCACATGGTCAGTTCCAGACACAGGTTTCTAGCACTAACAGTGTCTTTCCCACATTCTAATCAGACTGTGTTCTATTCATGGCAGAAGCTGTGCGGCTTTCCCGCCATCCTACCTGTGCACCTGCCATTCCTCTGCCTAGTGTGCCCTTCCCTCTTCTCCTACCTCCTCTAAGTCTGACAAACTCCCATTTCAAAGGGTCTGCTCTGCTCCAACCCTCCCAGACAGAGATGACACTTCATCCCTTGTGAGTCCTCAATTACATATATATATGTCCCAGGTCTGTCACCCCAATTAGATTGTGGGCTTCTCCAAGGAAGGAGCCCTGTTTTAGTCATCTATGCATCAACCACATGCCAGCTGTGAGAACTTGAGTCAGTTGTTTGCCTTCTCTGTGTATTAGTTTCCTTGCCTACAAAATGGTAATAATAAGAACCTTCCTCTTATTGCATGAGGATTAAAAGAGTTAATAGGTGCAAAGCACATAGAACAGCGCTTGGCACTCAATAAATGTGTGAGCTATTAGTATTTTCTGTTCTTTTTTTGTTTGTTTGTTTTTTGAGACAAGGTCTCTGTCACCCAGGCTGTAGCAGTGGTGCAATCATGGCTCACTGCAGCCTCGACCTCCTGGGCTCAAGCAAACCCACCTCAGCCTCAGAGTAGCTGGGACCACAGGCATGCACAATCATGCCCAGCTAAATTTTTTTCTAATTTTATTTTCTGTAGAGACGGTGCCTCCTTATGTTGCCCAGGCTTATCACCAACTCCTGGGCCCAGGCAATCCACCCGTCAGCTTCCCAAAGTGCTGGGATTATAGGCATGAGCCACTGCACCCAGCCTATTATTTTCTTCATTACTTTCCAGCGGGCTGCATAGGACCTTACAAATGTGAGGTATTGTGCTTTTTGTTATTATCCCTGAGTGCCCTGCACAGGGTTGGGCCCAGGAATTATTTGCTGAATGAATTAATTACTGTGTTATGAATGACATTTACCTTCTTGAGCAGAAGACCACGTGTGGGGATTGTAAGACTTCAATCTGGGATAAAACAGGAGCATTACCAAGTGCATTAGACATTTTAATAAGAGCCTCCTCCACGCCCCCGTGGTGTCTGGCCGCTGTCTTCCGCTCGTATTTTTGTTTGGGCCTGGGTGGCACTGAGGATCAGAATTTGGGGCATCGTCTTTTGCCTGCGTCCTGAGCCCATGCTCCCAGCCGCCTGCTTTAAATAGCCTCCTCTTGTTAACTGTTCTTATTCAGCCTGGAGCAACCAACATTTCCTGTACTTTGAGACCCTGAGTCCCGGGAGCAAATCCCACCTGAGCGGTAGCACGCGGCTCCTCCCGCCAGCAGGGGGCGCCCGACACGTGCCTTCCCCCACGAGAGTCCCGGGGCGTTCCGGCTGGAACTTGAAAGAATTCTGACTCTGGTCTCACCCGTCAGATTGATCTGGAAGGCAGCGTGGACTTCGGGCTTTTTAACGGCCTCCATGTGATTCTGCTGCGCAGCCAAGGTGGAGAATCTCAGCCCCAGCCAGAGGCTACCTTCCTCTCCCAGCCGCAGGGTGGGCGCTTGCCAGGGGTTCAGCGGGAGTCTCCCGTCCTCCATCCACCATTTCCAGGCGGCGGCACTTCCAAGCCTCTGAGCTGTTCCTGTGCCTGGTGCACAGTTTTGCCATATCTGCACAGTGCCTGTTCTTTCCCTTGAACACAACACACGTTTAAAATTTAATCCCATTCGGCCAGGCGCGGTGGTTCACGCCTGTAATCTCAGCACTTTGGGAGGCCAAGGCGGGTGGATCACGAGATCAGGAGATCGAGACCATCCTGGCTAACACGGTGAAACCCCGTCTCTACTAAAACTACAAAAAAATTAGCCAGGCATGGTGGCGGGCGCCTGTAGTCCCCCCTACTCGGGAGGCTGAGGCAGAAGAATGGCGTGAACCCGGGAGGCAGAACTTGCAGTGAGCCGAGATTGCGCCACTGCACTCCAGCCTGGGCAACAGAGCAAGACTCCATCTCAACAACAACAAAAAAAATTTAACCCCATTCGAGGCAGGTGTGAAATGATGGGTTGGAGGCACTAGTCTGTTTTCTTTAATAGGCTTTTAAATAAACACTGCATCGTTAAAGCTTAAACCTGTGTACCGCTCAGAATCCCTCTGTGCAGAACCAGGGGTCAACCTGCATAGCTGTGGCAGAGTGGGGGCACCCAGCAAGGGACCGTGCAGTCGGGGAATAAAAGCTGACATCCAGAGTTGCACATAAAGGGAGATGGGGGATCTCTCCCAGGTCAAGAATGGCCGGGATCTGCTATAAATGCTTAGAGAAGCTCTAGCAGAACACTCGAGAAACTTGTCAAAGTAGGTACCTCTGGATCTTCTGGATATTTTACTTTTAAAAGTAAGACTCTCTTTATCTCTCTCTTTTTTAAGAGACAGGGCCTCACTCTGTCGCCTAGGCTGTAGTGCAGTGGTGTAATTATAGCTCACTGCAGCCTCAAACTTCTGGGCTCAAGCAATCTGGCCACCCCTACCCCTCCAGTAGCTGGGACTACAGGCATTTGCCACCACACCCGGGTAATTTTTAAATTTTTTGTAGAGATAGGATCTTACTCACTATGTTGTCCAGGTTGGTCTCCAACTCCTGCCTTCAAGTGATCCTTCCAACCATAGCTTCCTAAAGCAGTAGGATTACAGTCTGAGCCACTACACCAAGTCAAAATAAGTCATTTCTAAAATTTGTCATGGGATTAGAGAAAATAAAATTAAATTAAAATGTAAAAATAAGTTAGTCTTTGAAAGGAAAAGAAAAGAAAAGAAAAAAGAATAAGTTAACAGAAGGAGGTGTTCAAGTGAAGACACCAGTGCCACAGCTCTGACTTTGGCTAAGAGTGCCCAGCCCTGTGCAGGCTGGAGAGGTGCAGAATTGCGGGTGGGGGCACCTGGGGTTCTGGTTACCTAAGACCATCTAAACTCTGCATGAGATACTTAGGCTTTCACAGGGCTCATCCAGGGGAGTTCCTGCAAACTAGCATGCCCCTTTGTTGAAGTTCCAGCCCTGCCAGGGACTTTCTGAAGACTTGTTGACTGTCATCCCATTCCTAGGTGCCTGGTCCTGCAAGAGAACCAGGCTGAGCCTGCCCAGGGCAAGCAGGAGGCCAGGAAGGGCCCAGTCTCTGTAGAGTTGGAGAAGGCAGCCTGCAGGCTCCTCTGCAGTGAGCTCACGGGGCCTGGGAGCCCAGAGGGCAGAGCAAGGACCCACAGGGATGTCAGGGGGCAGCCAGAGGGTGCCAGGTCTCAGCTCAGAGAGCAAAACACTTTCTTCCTGGCAGAGCTATGTTGGTTAGAACAGCTGTGCTGTTTCTGAGGGAGTGAGGTCCCCATCCCTGGAGGCAGGCAAACATGGACTGAGGAAATGTTGGGTGAGGGAGGTTAGGGAGAATTTTCCTACCTGCACTGACCTTTAGGCCTCTCTGAGTGCTGAGCTTTTGTGATCCAATTCCCTGACACAAGCCCTTCCTCTTCCTCATTTGCTGGTGGGCAAAATGTGAGGGGAGGTGAAAGATGCCCTTTGCCTCCATGCCAGTTCCTTGCCTCCCAAAGACCTAGATGGATTGGGAGCACTGCAGTGGGATGATTAGGGAGCTCCTCAGGGTTGTCTGGCATCAAAGGGCTGTTTGGCATCGGTGCAAGAACTTGGTCTTTCAAAAGTACTTTCAGGAGCAACTGGGTGGGAAAAAAGGCACCTTTAGGAACTCGTGGGAACACTTGCTACCTCCAACCAGTGCCTCTCAGAGCAAATGCGGGGGGCCTCGGTCAGTTCCATGGCTCCTAGTTGGGTCTCCTGCACTGCTTGAGCCTCCAGGATATAAAAACTGCAATGAATTTAGTTCAATTCAAAATAAGTTTAAATTTTAAGTTTTGTGATAGGTAATAACAATCATATGATTTCCATTCAAAAGGTGGGTAGGCAAGGTCATTTTGCCAAAAATGAGTCTCACTTTCATACTTCTCCAGACCACCAGGGCCTCTCCAGGGCAACCACCAATGCTTGGCATCCTCCCAGAATTCATCTGTAAACATGCAAACAAATCCATACCTCTCTCATGAAGTGTGTTCTGAGCACCTGCTAAATATAGGGGTGAGGGATGAGGGAGCCCAGACTAGGGAGTCCGCCAGCTTAGGTTAACACACCAGTTAGTGATATTTGGCTGTGCCTGCTGGCTAAGAGCAAACGATTACTTCCTGGGACAGGCACTGCTCTGTGATCTTGCTGTGTGTTCTCATTCAATTCTCATCGTGTGCTAGTTGGGGGCCTCTGCAAAACAGACACCAGTGGGGGATCAGACATGCAAGAGATTTATTGGGGAAAATACTTGTGAAGGAAAACGGGGAAGGAACTACTTGAAGGTGGCCAGGTTTAGCAAACAAAAATACAGGACATCTAGTTAAATCTGAACGTCAGATAAACAATGATCACATTTTACTATAACTACGTCTCATGCCATATGTCCCATGCATACTCATATTTAAAAGTATTCATCGATAATCTGGCATTCTAATCTAACTGAGCATTCTATATTTTGTCTGGAGGCAACTGGGAGAGTCATCAGACCGTGAAGCAGGTCTGACCTCTGTGGGAAGGAGAGAAAAAGAAGGAAGGTGGGAAGGGTAGTAGGCTGATAATGGCCCCCAAAGATGCCTGTGTCCCAATCCCCTGAACCAAGGAATGTGACCTTACATGACCAAAGGGACTTTGCAGATATAATTAAGCTAAAAATCTTGAGGAGATTATCTTGGATTATCCAGGTGAGCCCTAAATGTAATCACAAGTGTCCTTATAAAAGAGGGAAGCAAGCAAGTCAAAGGAGGAGGTGAAATACGTAGCAATGACAGCAAGAGTGACTCAAGCAGGCATGAGCCTGCTTGACCACCAAGGAATGCAGGCAGCCTCCAGAAGCTGGAAAAGGCATGAATTTACCCCAGAAGCCTCCAGAGGAACCAATCCTGCTAACACCATGGCTTTAGCCCATTGAAACTGATTTCCACCATCTGGTGTCCAGAACTGTAAGATAATAAATGTGCATTGTTTTAAACCACTAACTTTGTGCTAGTTTGTTATACAGCAAAAGGAAACTCATACAGATAGGAAAAATCTTACATTGCAATGTAGTTCTAAGTGTCAGCAAGGCCCATGGCAAGTCCTGTCTCACAGGAAGAGGCCTGCATTAGAACCCTTGACACTCAGTCACTGGCTGGGAGCAGCCCATGGGAACCTGTTCTCAATGCAAATGTACTTCCTTCAGAGCGAAGCAGTTGAACCAGTCAATTACACTCCCATCCTTGGAAATTTGAGAGATGGATTTTTATGAACGCCATATACTGCAACCCTATTATTCTCATTCTACCACCAAGAAACCAATGCCCAGAGAGGTTAAAAAACTTGACAAGGTCACACAGCCTTTAAGTGGTGTTGCGGGAATTTGAACCTAAGTAGTCTGATTGTAGAGTCCAAACGATTTAACCTCAATTCTAGACTGCTTCCTTTTTTTTTTCTTCTGTTGTCCCAGGTTTATTGGAAATGTTCATTATACCAGAGTAGAAAGATTCAAACAGCTCCATGAGGCGTTTTAAAATTCATCCCAACTGCAGGCTGAGTGACCTGCAGGTTGGACAGACTGCTGAAGTCTGGAAGCTTCAGCATGTCCTTAGTGTCAGGATCTGCTTCAGTGATCTCTCGACCCAGGCTGAGACCTCACGAACAGAGTTCTCTCTTCTTTCTCCCTCTTCCGGCAGCCTCATGGAGCTGGCTGTCCCTGGGCCTCTTGAATCTGCTTCACCGGGTGTGTAGCATAGCCTGCTGTCTGGCTGCAGAGCTTCCTGCCAGGAATGATGGTGATCTCCTTGCATGCATGCTTGTGTGTGTGTGCGGGCGGGGGGAGTTGCATGTAGTACTTCTTGGTGATGACCAGGATGCCTTCTTCATGTTTTGAGGGTAGACATGGCCTATATTGGCAGATCCTTGCAAAAGAGGAACTTCAGGTATTTTTTTGAGTAAAAACTACTTCAAGCCATTTTTGGAACGAAATAGAGTGGCAACCAGAAATAGGTTGATTTCATAGCTGGGCATGGTGGTGCATGCCTGTAGTCCCAGCTACTTGGGAGGCTGAGGCAGGAGAATGGCTTGAACCTGAGATTGACTTGAGCCAAGATCGTGCCAGGCACTCCAGCCTGGGCAACAGAGCAAGAGAGAAGAAAAGGAAAGGAAAGGATGGGAGGGGAGGGGGGAGGAGGGGAAAGGAGAGGTGAGGAGAGGAGAGGAGAGGAGAGGGGAGGAAGAGAGAGAGAAAGAAAGAGAGACAGAGGAGGGCAGAGAGAGAGAGCAAAGGAAGGAAGGAAGGAAGGAAGGAAGGAAGGAAGGAAGGAAGGAAGGAAGGAAGGAAGGAAATTAGTTGATTTCATTTCAGCCAGGCATGGTGACTCACACAGCTTTGGGAGGCTGAGGCAAGCATATCACTTGAGGTCAGGAGTTCGTGACCAGCCTGGCCAACAATGGTGAAACCCCGTCTCTACTAAAAATACGAAAATTAAGGCCGGGCACAGTGGCTCATGCCTGTAATCCCAGCACTTTGGGAGGCTGAGGCAGGCAGATCACCTGAGGTCAGGAGTTCAAGACCAGCCTGACCAACATGGAGAAAACTCATGTCTACTAAAAATACAAAATTAGCTGGGCGTGGTGGCACATGCCTGTGATCCCAGCTACTCAGGAGGCTGAGGCAGGAGAATCACTTGAACCCGAAAGGCAGGGGTTGCAGTGAGCCGAGATCACGCCATTGCACTCCAGCCTGGGCAATAAGAGCGAAACTTTGCCTCAAAAAAATATATACAAAAATACAAAAATTAGCTGGGTGTGGTGGGTGTACCTGTAATCCCAGCTACTCCAGAGACTGAGGCAGGAGAATTGCTTGAATCCAGGAGGCGGAGCCTGCAGTGAGCCGAGATCCCACCACTGCACTCCAGCCTGGGCGACAGAGTGAGACTTCACCTCTAAAATGAAAAAAGGAAAAGAAAAAAGAAAATGAAATAGATTGATTTCAAAAAGATTAATCACTGAAAATAGCTGTTGTTGGAAATGGTGTGGAGAAATGAGTTCTCTGAAACCTCACGCACTATGGGTGGGTGTATAAATTGGGAACGGCTTTCTATGGAGCAGTTGGCAGTATTTATGAAAATGTTAACTACCCATGCCCTTTGTCCTAGCAATTTTGCTTGTAGGTGTTCTATCCCACAGAAACTCTCATGTCTATACAAAGACAGGAGCAAGACTGCTTATGATGGCATTGTTTATAATCAGGAAGTGCTGAAAATAACCTAAATATCCATTGATAGGGGTGTGCATAAGTGACTTTTGATGCACCCATGCATCAACCATTATAGTGATTTAAAAGAACAAAGGAAATTCTAATGACTGACGTAAGGAGAGCCCTAAGATGTGTGGTGGCATCAGAAAAGTCTTGAGACAATAGTGTGCAAATATATGTGCATGTGACTGTGTACAAATGTAGGGAAAATGATCTAGAAAGTTACAGCCCTGTCCCCTGTTGCCTGGCATGTTTCAGAAACAGTAAGGAGGCAAAGGAGGCTGCTGTGAATGAGGGGAGGGTAGGAGGAGCCGTGGTCAAAGAGGTTGCAGTAGGCAGAGGAGATTGTCCCCGCTGGGGATCACCAGTCATTGGCTCTGGGAGTGCAGGACCCTCCCCCTTGGCCACCACAGGGCCGCTAGATCCACCAGCTCATGCCCGGAGTTTCTGGTTCTTCCCTGTATTAATCATACCTTTCTATCTTCTGTGTTTCTGATGCTTTGATATCTGGGGCCTTGGTAACCGTGGAGGGATTGTTCCTCCCAGGGATGGCCAAAAGATAGTAGAAGATTGGCCTGTGAGCGTGCATTTCACCTGCAAACTAATCAATGCACAGCCCCCACCCCCACCACCCTCTTTATCTCTGGGCTCTTTCACTCTGGGCCACTATTCCCCTGTCCTAATCACTCCAGGGTCAGGTTCCAAGCATCTAGGGTCAGCCGCTATGCCCCGAAGCCTGCTGAAATTATTCAATCTAGCCAATCCTAAGCCTGCTTACCCTGCCTCACCTGGAAACTAAAGTAAAGGGTCTTGCCCCATTTGCCCCTCACACCCTCTGCCTCCTAACTGACCCTCATGCTCCTCCTTGTGGCCCTTGCTGGCATGGCCTGCGCCCTCCTCTTGGGACCTGTGAGTAACAAAGGCTCTTTTCCATGGCAGTCATCTCCTGAGCTGTTGGCCTCACCATACTTGAGTAATAATAAGACTTACATCTATATTTGAGACACACCCCACAGTGTGTGGGATGGAAAGACCTCAGAGCCCCCAAAATGACCAAATGGTGCCAGAAGTACAAAAGAATTTATCGTTCATTGGCCACAGAGCCAAGGTTGACTAATGAGACCCAGGAGACAGGAGGGATCCAGGTGGATAAACCCCCTCTCCTTCCATCTTTCTCTGGACTCTGTGAGGCTGGATTTCTCCTTGCAGTCCTCCTGGAGGTGTTCTGTGTGAGGTGGGTGTGCCTCCAGAGCAGCCATGAGGGTGATGGCCTCATGGTACCACCCATCCCATGGCCTTCCTGCTCTCTTTCTGGGCCTGTGATCATCCTGGGCTCCTCTCTGGGCTTGCACCACCCAAAGGAAGCAGCCACACATTCACCCTTGCCCTGAGTCCCATGTCTAAAGAAACCAGGCTAACCAATTTCAAACTGTGAACCGTGGCAAAGTCTTCGAGCTGGGAGGTGGGGGGTTATACAAGGAAGTTCTAATTTTGGCTCTACATATCTGTATATTACATACATTTTAAAGTGATAATGTCTTAATTTATTACCTGAGTAAACTTAAAATATTAAAAATGATCATAAGCTTAAGGGTTAAAAAAAGAAGGAAATAGCGGTGTTAAGTCAAGAAAATGCGTGTTTTGGCAGCAGGAGCAGGCCAGCATTGTCTTTTACTGGCTTGTCATTGGTTTTGAAGCTTTGCTCTGATAGAAGCCCTAGCCCAGTGACAGAGAAGGGGCCTCTTACTCACAGACCTACCAGCACTTGTTGCCTTTGACGCCACATCTCTGTCTCCTCTGGTATACCCAGCTTCTGTTCACCTCCTCCTCCTCCCCAGCTGTCTTCAGGAGGTTTTCATCAAAGGACAGGTATGGGGCTCATTTGTCTCTGCCTGGCCCTCACTCACACTGAACCTCCAGGAGCTAGAGGCTTCCTGTGACAGCTGTGCACCTCAGAAAAGCAACACTCAAGGGATAATCTAGGAAGTGATCTTTCAATTGTATAATTAGTTCAGCTGGGTTCAATTACTAGTTCTGTCATGACATTGCTGTGTGACCTTAGGCAAATTGCTTAATCTCTCTGAGCTTCAGTTTTCCCCTATGTAAAACAGGGATAAAATAGTATCTACCTCATAAGGTTGTTGGGTGTTTGAATATTTCTGAGACACTTAACATAATCCTGAGAGTAAATATTCATTTTTGTTTTTATTTTTTAGATATGTGGTCTTGCTCTATCACCCAGGCTGGAGTGCAGTGGCGTGATCATAGCTCACTGCAGCCCTGACCTCCTGGGCTCAAGCAATTGCCCCACCTCAGCCTAAATGTTCATTTTCATCATCAATAATTGTTATTATTGATCTCCTCATTCATTCATTCACGTATTTTCTAAACTAACATTGAGTGCCTACTGCATGCCAGGTCCTGTGCTAGTTTCCAGAGCCGAAAAACAGAGATAAAAATACTTTTCCTCTATATGTGACAGGCTGGTTTGAAGCCAGCAATAGCAAAGAGTTAGGTTAGACACCAAAAAGAACCTCCAAGTATGACAGATTAGCAATTCCAAAAGTGGAAAAAGGGGAATTGAGGGAAGCTGGACTCTTCTAACGGGAAGAGAAGTTGGTTCAGAAACCATTTGGACTACTGAGACCTTTACAACCCTCTGAACCACACTGGCAGGTTGCTGAGCAGGAGAAGAGGAGGAAAGATGTATTTTCCAGGTGACATTTGGTGCACCTGAGATAAGCCCCATGAAATTTACAGCATTTTCCTTAAGAGGCAGATGACCAGTATTTCGATTCTTAAGCCCAGCAGGCCCCAGCCTGGCAAGATTGGGATAAAGAGAAGCTGATGAGAAATAAATGAAACAGGTGCCAAAATTTCTTCTTCACCAATAAAAGAAAGTTACAATTTAAAATGGACCATGTGTCTGCAGGAAGTGGGAGAATGGGATGTGATGGAGAGAACTCTCACAAAGCCACCACGTGAGCACTTATGGCAACTCTATTAGCTGGAGGCCCCTGGAAGGAGGGGTGGCTGGGCACACAGGGGCACCAATAGCTCAGCGGGGGCCTCTTTCTCTCGTAGCAGGTGCAGGAGCCCAGACCACATGGCAGTCGATTTCATGGGGGCACCGCAAATGCAGAACTCTAGCATGGTTGCAAAGGACTGCATTAGACCAGTGGTTCTGACATTTGGGCATCAGAATTCCCTGGAGGGCTTTGTTACAACACAGATTGCTCGGTTCCACTCCCAGAGTTTCTGATTCAGGAGGTCTGGGAGTGAGACCCGAGAATGTACATTTCTCACAAGTTTCCAGATGATGCTGGGCCACGCTTGGAGATGCACTGCTTTCCATGAACTTTTAAGGCTCTTTCTAATGCCAGGATTCTAGCACAAGGTCCACTCAGCTCTGGGAGGTGGAAGCCAAGAGGAGGCACCTGATGCAATGTGGAAAGAGGGAGTAGGAGGTCACGGATGGCTTCCTGGAGGAGGAAGTACCTGCACTGAGTTTGAAGCAGGGATTTTCCTGGTGAAAAAGAGAGGCAGAAAGAATTCCTGGTAAAGGAAACAGAATTGAGTGGGCTGAGGAGAGAAGTGGTTTGGTTTGTGACTGGTTGGGGGGTGTGGTGGGGGCTGTGGCCAGGGCAGTGGCCAGGGCAGTGGGCAGCATCCAGATTGCAAAGGGCCTTGAAAGGCAGACCAAAAAACTTGACCTTCATCCTGAGGGCCAGGGAGTGTTGCTGAGGGCTGTGAGCAGGAGGGTGATATAATCAGATTTGACTTTTAGAATGATTTCTCTGCAAGGCAGGGGAGGAGGGGGTTCAGTTGTGACTATTTATCTCCTTCCCACAGATGAAGAAACTGGAACTCAGAAAATAGAAACGGCTGGCCCAACACCACGGCTTGAGAGTGGCACAACTGGGACCCACCCTGGTTTGCCTGATACTAAGTGCACACTTCTGCCTGCCATTCTGCAAGAGTTTGGAGCAGAGGGACATGAATCCCAAACCTGGTTCTGCCCAGTCTACTGGGGCCTCAGGGTTCTGACAGGGATCACAGTCTACCCTCTCTTGGCCGCTGGGAGGACCAGTGAATAAAAGGACAGTTTATTACAGACGCAGCTTTAACACTGGTGCAGTCATAGGAAAGGGGCTGAGCAATCAAGGGAGCTGGGGGAGGCAGGACAGTGCCAGTCCAGAGGAGCCTGGGCTCTGTCGTCAGAGCCGCAGCTTTGTGCTGACAATGATGTCCTCAGAAGTGCAATGTTCCCTGAATCATCAGGCCCAGACACAAAGGGGCCTTGCCCCTGCCCAGCCCCTGTCAGAGCTGCTGCTTCTCTCTGCTCTAATGAGGGACGTTCTCTGCAGAGGCAACAGCAGCCCCACTTCCTAGCTCTGCTCTCAGCCTGTGCTAATGAGGTATTTGGAGAGCCCTGGAGGTCACAGGGACCCAGGGACTTGGAAGGGGAAATTCATCATGGGCAAGATCACACTGTGACCCACAGAGGAACACTTACACAGTACCTCCCAGTGGACGTCACAAAGCCGCCACGTGAGCACTTATGGCAGTATACTCATCATAGCCAGCAGACCCACTGGGGGCTCCTTTTACTCTCCAAACCAGTGGTTCTTGACCTTCCTGGATCATAGACCCATTTGAGAATTTGGCAAAAGCTCAAAACTCTTCCCCCAACAAAAATTAAATGCAAACCAATAAAGTAATAATCCCAAGAGCTGGCATGTATGAATAATCTGCTACATGCCAGGCACCAAGTTAAGTGGTTAACACGCCTTGTCTAATCTTCAGCACGCCCTAGTAAGACAGGTTTACCATCTCCACTTTGCAGGTAGGTGGACTGAGACACAGAGAGGTTGTTCGTGCCTAGAGGTGCTGTAGCTCGTTAGTGTACTCGTCAGACTCAGCTAGCTGAACTCATACCTAGGTCTGTTTAACTCCAAAGCCTGTGATTTAACAAACTCACTCTGCCGCATGTATTCATGTAGACAAGCATAACGGTTTCGGGACATGATAAACCCATGAAAGCCCTGAGCAGCATCCTTCCTGAGTGCCAGGGACATAATTCCCTGTTTCCCTCCTCAAAGATCTCACGGGTCAGTGGGGGACAGACATGTCCCTTGGTGGTCAGTGCTGTGAAGGAGGAGCTGGAACCACAGAGAAGGGTCATCCCTCCCAGCCAGGGGTGTCAGGAAGGACTTCCCAGATACAGGAATGTCACTGAGTCACTGGTTATTAAGGGATAGGTGGGCAAGGGCATTCCTGGCAGGCAGAATGGTGATAGGCAAAGGTGTGGGAGCAGGAGAGGGCATGGCATGTTTGGGGACAGTGAGAGGCTAAGGGGAGTGAGCGCAGATGGTGGGGAGCATGAGGACTGGAAAGTAGCAAATGATGAGGCTGAAAATGTCAGGTTCTCTAGCAATCAGGCTGGTTTTTTTTCTTTTTCTGAGACGGAGTCTTGCTCTGTCACCCAGGATGGAGTGTAGCCTCCACGTCCTGGGGTCAATCAATTCTCCTGCCTCAGCCACCTGAGTAGCTGGGACTACAGACATGTGCCATGACACCTGGCTAATTTTTGTATTTTTAGTAGAGACGAGCTTTCACCATGTTGGCCAGTTTGATTTCGAACTCCTGACCTCAGGTGATCTGCCCACCTCAGCTTCCCAAAGTGCTGGGATTATAGGTGTGAGCTACTGTGCCTGGCCAATCAGGCTGTTCTGGCCACAAGTAACAGAAACCCCAACTAGCAATTGTATAAACAATTAGCCGATTTTATTATCCTATGTAATAAGATGTCCAGACGGTGGGGTGGCCTCAGAGTTGGTGAAGTCTTTGTGGTATGGCTCAATGACATTGTCAAGAACTCGTATCGATCTTGCTGCTCTGCCATTCCCTGTCAGTTGACTTTCATCTCAGGCTTGTGCCCTCATGATCACAAAATGGCTGCCAGAGTGCCAGTCATCACTTAAAACCATGATGACATAAGCAGAAGGGGACTTATTTTTTGGGCCATAGTGCCTCTGTTTTATCAGCAAGGAAACCTATTCCCAAAGCCCCCATTGACATCCCATCATATTTCACAGAATGACACAAACACCCCTAAACAGAATACCAGCAAAAAAAAAAAAAAAAAAAAAACAAACAAAACTGAATTTCTACGATTGGTTTAGACCCATCAACATTAATTTCTTCAGAGATGCACAGCTGCTTGCTCTGGAGAAGAGAGAAGCATCCAGACTGTCTTTCAAAGTGAGCTTGAGAGTTATTAACATTGATATTAGCCCCAGTATCTGACTCTCCCCACACACGGAATCCTTTACATAGAAGACCTTGAACCCACCAGGAGATTTCATGAGCCACACAAAGAGAAACAACCTGGTCTTACTGACTGTACCTCTAGAAACGGCTCCCTTGGCTGTAACTCATTAGGAAACTGTCAACACAGTCATAGCATGTCTTAAAAGTTAAGCACATGGAGTCAAGAATACTGGAGTCTTGAGTTTTTCCTGACCTACCTAATGTCTCTGAGCCTCAGTTTCCCCATCTGTCAAGTGGGATAGCTATAGTACCTACATTGCAAAGCTGTATGTGAGAATAAAATAAGACAATGCATATGATGTGCTTACTGTGGGCACAGGGCATTGCAGGTGATTGATAAATGTAAGCTATTCCTATTATTGGGGTTAATATTAAACCATCAGTCTCTCCTCAGGATAAGCCTCAGTGAGAAGGCAAGTCAGGCCCGCCTCGGTCTTGGTTAACAGCTGGGGCCATGAGAGGGACAAATGGGGCATGAGAAGGAGAACTTTCTCTCCCAGAGGTCATCCTGTGCTTGGGCTGGAGAGGCTCACCCAGGTGCAGGAGCTGGTGCTGTGTAGGAGGGATACTGCCTCAGCAATGCCAAGTGATAGCAGAGGAGGTTGTCAGAAGAGCCAGGCAGAGACAGAATTGAAATCTCAAGTCGAAATTTGATTCTGGACTCTGCCACACAGTCTACAGGGTGGTAGTTAAGAGACTCCAGCTGCTGACTGGCTTGGCTTTGGGGATGTCCTCCATTTGCCCTCCAGACCCATTTTTGACCCTGTATATGTCCAGGCGGCAGATCTCTATGGACTGCCCCATGCAGGTTCCCTCTCCTTCAGATTCTGGTGTGGTTTAGAAGATCAGAGAGGAGAGGAAAGTCAGGGCATTTCCACTCCCCTTCCTGTATGATCCTGGGTTTTGGGGTCGTACAGAATTGGGTTTCCATCTTGGCTTAGTGTCTTAGTCCATTTAGTGTTGCTATAAAGCAATATCTGAGGTTGGGTAATTTAGAAAGGAAAACGGTTTATTTGGCTCATGATTCTGATGGCTGGAAAGTTCAAACTGGGCATCTGCATCTGGTGAGAGCCTCAGGTTGCTCCCTCTCATGGTGGAAGGTGAAGGGGAGCCTGTGTGTGCAAAGATCACAAGGCCAGAGAGAAAACGACAGTGAGAGAGCGAGAGAGTGAGAAAGAGAGCTAGAGGGAGAGAGAGACAGAGAGAAAGAGAGAGAGAGAGAGAGAGAGAGAGGAAGCGAGCACAGAGTGCTGGGCTCTTTTTAACAACCAGCTCTCAAAAGAACTCAGAGCTAGAAGTCACTCATTCCTGAGGGAAGGCATTAATCTGTTCATGGCTGAATCTGTCCCCATGACCCAAACATTGAAGATCAAATTTCAACATGAGGTTTGGAGGGGACAGACATCCAAACCATAGCACTTAGCAACTCACTAGCTGTATGATCCTAGGCAAGTAGCTTCCCTTCTCTGAAACTCAGTATCCTAATCTGGAAAATGAGAATAATAGCAGTATTTACCTGAGTAAATATTTACGTGATCCCCTGAGTCATTGTGGGGATCAAATGTGATAACATAAATAAGGTTCTTAGTTCAGTGCCCAGGACATAATGAATGCTCAGAAAATGTCACTGTTATAATAATAACAATAATAATATTTACCCTTGGCGTTAATGGGCATAAGGAGGCTATTAAAGTCTCCCATAAGGGTCGGGCATGTTGGCTCATGCCTGTAATCCTAGCACTTTGGAAGGCCGAGGCGGGAGGATTGCTTGAGCCCAGGAGTTCAAGAACAGCCTGGGCAACATGGCAAAAACCTGTCTCTCCAAAAAAAAAAAAAAAAAAAGCAAAAATTAGCTGGATGTGGTGACACACACCTGTAGTCCAGCTACGCAGGAGACTGAGGTGGGAGGATCACCTGAGCCTGAGAAGGTCAAGGCCTCAGTGAGCCACGCCGTGATTGCACCACTGCACTCCAGCCTGGGCAACAGAGTGAGAACTTGTCTCAAAAAACAAAAAAAGCCTCCCATGATTCTGTAAGCCAGACTGACCTGTCTTCACTGTGTTACTATTTTATGTCTTCTACTAAGGCTGTGTCCACTGGGACCCTGGCAGGAAACAGCCCCCCACTGAAAGGGGGCACCTGAGGACAGCTCACTGATGGGATGGACAGGGTCAGAAGAAGAGCCAGAGACATAGTGGGGAGCAACGAGCATCCTGAGGCCGGGAGGAACAAGGGAGGGGTGGTGTTGCCAGAACCCCAAGAGAGCTGGAGCCATCAGGGAGGGCTGCAGGAGCTGTGGCTGTAGGAAAATAATGGAGTGAAACTGCAGCAGGCAGGGAGGGGAGTGGAAGTGCTCTCTCCTCTCCTCTCTCCGTCTGATCTGAACTACACCGGAATCTGAAGGAGAGGGAACCCGCATGGGGCAGTCCATGGAGATCCACCGCCCAGACACACGCAGGGCCAAGAATGGGTCTGGAGGGCAAATGGAAGACATCCCCAAAGCCAAGCCTGTCAGCAGCTGAGGGCGCCAAGCAATAAGCCAGGAGTAGAATAGGGCCCTGCACGCAGCAAGGTCTTCATAAATGTTTGTTATTGACAAGAGCCATCATGGTTTTGGAGAAATAAGTGGCAGGGAAACTACACTAGACAGTGACTGGAGCCCTCCCCAGCATAGCTCTCTCACCTGGGTAGGGGCCAGGGAGCTGGCTGGCAGGCGGTGTGGATGAGAGAAAGGAAGAAGCATTCCCCTCTCAGAAACATGCTAAAATTAGTTTTATGTTTATAGATTGTATTGGTCAGAACTCGTTCTGTTATATTTGAAAAAAATGCAAATGACTTAAGTAAAAATGAGATTTATTGGCTCATGTAACTGAAAAGGCCAAGGGTATTAGGCATGGATGGACCCAGGTGCTCAAATAAAATCAGCAGATGTCAGTCTCTCTCCATCTCTTGACTGTCTTCTCTTGGTTGGTTTCATTCTCAATGAATGGGTTGCTTCCTTGCACTGGTAAGACAGCCTCTAGCGGAGCAAGGGTAAATCTTACCAGTTTAGCAACTGACGGGAAAGAGAGAGCCTTTCACCAAACATTCCAGTAAAGGCCCAGGAGCTGACTCTCATTCTGACTTGACTTCACCCACCCTTGAGCCAATCACTGTGGCTGTGGTTAAGGAGGTGGGAGGTAGGGTGATTGGTCAGGTCTGGATCTGGCTCAGAGCTCAGAAGTAGGGATCCCCCCACCTGCTTCCTGGCTGTGTGACTTCAGACAAAGTACGCGTCTCTCTGTGCAGAAATTTCCTTACCATGGGCAACTTAGGATGATGCAATTAAAACAGGCAAGTGCTTAGCTCGGTCCAAGTGCTCCCCATAAGTGTAAGCAATGCTGCTTGAGGACGTGGTGTGTAAAGGCCCAGACTCTGGAGCCTGCAGACCTGGGTTCACACTGGGGCTCTGTCATGTCCCAGCCCAACATGAGACTTAAGCCTAAGGAAACTTTGTGCCTCAGTTGCCTCATGGGGATAATTGTAAGTGTAAGTGTTAACCTCCTGGATGTGAAGATTAAATAAGTCAAAACAGGCTGGTGTGGTGGCTCACACCTGTACTCCCAGCACTTTGGGAGGTTGAGGTGGGCAGATCACTTCAGGAGAGGAGTTCGAGACCACCCTGGGCAACATGGCAAAACCCCGTCTCTACGAAAAACACAAAGATCAATCAGGCGTGGTGGTGTGCGGCAGGAGGATCACTTGAACCTGGGAGGTGGAGGTTGCAACGAGCCGAGATCACACCACTGTACTTCAGCCTGGGCAACAGAGTGAGACTCTTCTCAAAAACAAAAACAAACAAATAAATAATAAATAAGTCAAAATACATCATATACTTAGGACAACGCCAAGCACAGATAAATGTCAAGTATTAGCTCTTCTTATTTAGTGTTGCTATAAAGCGATACATGAGGCTGGGTAATTTAGAAAGGAAAAAGGTTTATTTGGCTCATGATTCTGATGGCTGGAGAGTTCAAACTGGGCATCTGCATCTGGTGAAGGCCTCAGGCTGCTCCGTCTCATGGTGGAAGGTGAAAGGGAGCCTGTGTGCGCAGCAATCACATAACCAGAGAGACAGTGAGAGAGAGAGAGAGATTGAGAGAGCGGGTGCGGGGAGGTGCCAGGCTCTTTTTAACAACCAGCTTTCTAAAGAACCCACAGGCTGGGTGTGGGGGCTCACACCTGTAATCCCAGCACTTTGGGAGGCCAAGGTGGGTGGAACATCTGAGGTCAGGAGTTCTTGGGACCAGCCTGGCCAACATGGTGAAACCCTGTTTCTACTAAAAATACAAAATTAGCCGGGTGTGGTGGCACAGGCCTGTAATTCCAGTTACTCAGGAGGCTGAGGCTGGAGAATCACTTGAACCTGGGAAACTGAGGCTGCAGTGAGCCGAGATTGTGCCACTGCACTTCAGCCTGGGCGACAAAACAAAACAAAAGCTCTGTCACAAAACAAAATGAAAACAAAAAAAACCTCACAGAGTGAGAACTCACTCACCCCTGAGGGAGGGCATTAATTATCAACTGCTGATACCTAATATGCTGAATATATCAGCGGTTCATAATCTTTTGGTCTCAAAACTTCTTTATGCTCTTAAATATTATTGAGGACCCCAAGGAACTTTGTATTGTGTGGATTCTATCTACTGATATTTCCCATACTACAAATTAAAATGAGAGCTTTAAAATGCTTATTTGTGTGTGTGTGTGTGTGTGTGTGTGTGTGTGTGTGTTTCTTTTTTTTATTATACTTTAAGTTCTAGGGTACATGTGCATAACGTGCAGGTTTGTTACATATGTATACTTGTGCCATGTTGGTGTGCTGCACCCATCAACTCGTCAGCACCCATCAATTCATCATTTATATCATGTATAACTCCCCAATGCAATCCCTCCCTCCTCCCCCCTCCCCATGATAGGCCCCAGTGTGTGATGTTCCCCTTCCCGAGTCCAAGTGATCTCATTGTTCAGTTCCCACCTATGAGTGAGAACATGCGGTGTTTGGTTTTCTGTTCTTGTGATAGTTTGCTAAGAATGATGGTTTCCAGCTGCATCCATGTCCCTACAAAGGACGCAAACTCATCCTTTTTTATGGCTGCATAGTATTCCATGGTGTATATGTGCCACATTTTCTTAATCCAGTCTGTCACAGATGGACATTTGGGTTGATTCCAAGTCTTTGCTATTGTGAATAGTGCCGCAATAAACATACGTGTGCATGTGTCTTTGTAGTAGAATAATTTATAATCCTTTGGGTATATACCCAGTAGTGGGATGGCTGGGTCATATGGTACATCTAGTTATAGATCCTTGAGGAATCGCCATACTGTTTTCCATAATGGTTGAACTAGTTTACAATCCCACCAACAGTGTAAAAGTGTTCCTATTTCTCCACATCCTCTCCAGCACCTGTTGTTTCCTGACTTTTTAATGATTTAAAATGCTTATTTGTTAATTTTGAAATAGCAATAATAAATCCACTATCTCATCCATTATCTAATTACCTAATAACATAAATAACGTATTTTTATGAAAAATAAGCTATTTTCCAAAATGAAAAGACAATTTAATGAGAAGATTACCCACCTCAACCTCCCAAAGTGCTGGGATTACAGGTGTGAGCCACCACAACCAGCCTGTTTTGACTTATTTAATCTTCACATCCAGGAGGTTAACACTTTACAATTACATTCTTGCATATTTAAAAAAAAAATCTGACTTAATAGGTTCTGGCTTCCCTTATCTGCTTCGCATTTAATCTGTTTTTTTGTCGAAGTATATGAAGAACCTGGCCTCACGCAGACATGTAGTTGAGAAAGTGAAGACTGCAAAGATTCCTTGAAAGGATAAAGGACAACTTCAAGAACAGCTGGTATACATCAAGCACGAGAGCCAACATGCTGTTCACCTGTAGCTGTTCAACTTGGAAGCAGACTGACTGGATTTAAATTTCAGATGTGTGGGCAAGCCACCTAAGTACCCTGTGCCTCAGTTTCCCCCTAGAGAGGGTCAAATGACTTGTTTTCTGTGGCAAGGCTAGAGTAATGCTTGGCACATACTAAGTGCTCAATAAATACTGACTGTTAGACTCATTGGCTCTGTGCCTGGCACTAGTAGGTGCTCCCTTTTCTTCCCAGGCCAGGCATCCCCTCAGAGACCATCTTTAACCTGCCAGGAATGACCTGGGTTCCATGATCTCCAGGGCTGCCCTGAGACCTTCAGCTTCTTCAAGGGAAACCCAGCTAAGCCCAGTGTGTGCCTTGTGCCATCTCTCTGGCCACAGGCCCAAAGCAGCCTTGCAGTGTGTGCGTGCCAGCCTCTGGCACGTCGGACGGGGTGTACCTGCATCGGAGCTGAGACACTTTCCTCCCCAGCAGCTGGTGATTAGGAAGTCACTCTCTATAATGGACGAGGCCTAATCAGCCTGCTGATAATTACCAGGCCCAGAACGTGGCCGGGATTCAGGAAAGATGATCCCCGAAGACGAGAACCACTTAAATCCTGGCATTGACCACAGGTCCCCTTGGTAACCGATAACTCTCAGCACAATTTAGCCACTGAGCTAATTGATGTTCTCCGAGGCAGTCGGCTCATACCCCGGCAGTCAAAATGGGCTCTAATTGCCGACATCCTTCAGGTAAGAAGCCCCACATGTTCTCATGCCACCCGAGAGGCCTCAAGCAGGAACTGAGTCTCTCATCAAACCAGTCCTGTGATTGCATCCAATTAATCAAACTTAGGTTTGCAGAAATAATTAATTAAAGAACATATCAGAGGAAGTCGTGACATTGAGGTGTTGCACAACAAAGCAGGACAGGCACCTTCCCTGAATGTGAGAGGCGGCTCCTTGAAGAAATGTTCCCCAGGTATCAAAGCTGCCCAGGCGAGGCACAGCAGGTGTAGATGAAAGACCAGTGGACTTGGAGCCTTCCAGAACCGGGCACAGTTCTGGTGAGCCTCGGGCACATCACTTCACCTCGCTGAGTCAGGCCTTTCTCACCATAAAGTGAGGGTATTAACGGTGCTGGAAGTGCCTTGTACAGGGCCCAGCACATGGTGGCTTCTTAGTGACACAGTGCAGAGTGGGAAACTGACAGCCAGCAGAGGGCCATTTGGTGTCCTCCAAAGTGTTTTAAAAGGTAGGTTACTTGGACAGATGTTACATTGGGTTGCACATGAGCTCTTAGCTCGGCAGCCATCCTTGGAGCTGGCTTCACAGGTTTATACTAACTGCACAGCACCCCGCAGCTTTTGGTTTGCCCCACCATCTCCCTCTAGGGCCGTAGAATCTGGCAAGCCTGGTCTCAAATCCCAGCTCTACCTTCATTCATGCAGCCTTCCTTCATGCATTTGGCAAATATTTACTGAGCACTTCTCTGTGCCAGGCGCTGTCCCAGGTGCTGGTCCGGGAGTATGTGGAACCTAGAGTTGGATGAGGGAGGAGCCATTAATGAAATGCCACCCAAGAAGACTGCAGCAGACGCTGCTGAAGACTGCAGCAGATGCTGTGGGAACCTCACTCACCCGCTCAGCTCTCACCTTTGAGGTGAATGCCGATGATATCCTGAGATTCTTCACTTAAGGGCCTTCTCAAGGTTGGCGCAGAGGGCAAGCTGGAAGTTTGAACCTCTCAACACCAATCCACGGGAATTGGAAGACAAAAATATCCAGCTTCCTTATCCAATCAAGTGGGATAGCTCTGAGGCCTGTTCTATAATCTCCCAAGGACCCCTAACAGGATGGAGCCCCAGCTGCCCACAGCAATAACCTGCTCGCGAATGCACTCCACATCACGTCCTTCCCTTCCCTGAATCACTCCCTCGCGCCCAGACCTGGGCTCACGCTCCAAGTAAACTACTTACACTCAAATCTTTGTCTCAGAGTGTGGTGCTGGGAAACTCAGCCTGAGACAGATGTAATTACAAACTGTGATAGCTACAAGTAAGGAGAGGGATGCCGGGCCACATCCTGATAAGGCGTTGTCTGAAATGACAACTAAGGAAGCGTAGGTATTATCCGATGCAGATCATCAGGATGCAGCACAGCAAACAGAAACTGTTTTAGGAACATTAACAGGAGTCAGGAAGGGTTGACCCAGCAGGGCTGACTGTCAGCTCCTTGCACTGCTGCTATGGCTTCACAGGTATGTCAAGCCAGAATCTGTCCATCCAGCTGGGACACATGTCCTGATCAGCTAATGCCTGTCTTGGACCTGCTGATGAATGTTTTGAATATTGCTCTGGAATTAGGTGCTCATACAATTGCTGCAGAGCTTAAAGAGTAGGCTTGCAGGAAACTGTTTTCTCTGTTTCCAATCAGGAAGGTGAGAAATCAGGAGGCCACCATTGGAATTATTAATATTCTAAAGCTCATTTATGGTGAAAGTTGTACCCCTTGGTAAGATTACTAAAGAAATCACTAGACCAGGCGTGGTGGCTCACACCTGTAATCCCAGCATTTTGGGTGGCTGAGGCGGGCAGATCACAAGGTCAGGCGTTCGAGACCAGCCTGACCAACATGGTGAAACCCTACCTCTACTAAAAATACAAAACTTAGCTGAGTGTGGTGGCATGTGCCTATAACCACAGCTGCCCAGGAGGCTGAGGCAGGAGAATCGTTTGAGCCTGGGAGGCGGAGGTTGCAGTGAGCTAAGATCGCACCACTGCACTCCAGCCTGGGCGACAGAGCAAGACTGTGTCAAAGAAAGAAGGAAGGAAGGAAGGAAGGAAGGAAGGAAGAAAGGAAGGAAGGAAGGGAAGAAGAAGGAAAAAATCGCTAAATTGTATACCTTAAATGGGTAAGTTTTATGATATGCAAAATATAATACAATAAAACAATTTAGCAGTTCCTCAATAAGTTAAACAGAATTGCCATACGATCCAGCAATTCTACTCTGGGGTCTATACACAAAAGAACTGAAAACAGGTGTTCACATAAAGATTTATACACAAATGTTCATAGTAGCAGTATTCACAACGGCTAAAAGGTGAAACAACCTGAATGTCCATCAACTGATGAATATATCAACAAAATATGGTATTTCCATATAGTGGAATATTGTTCAACTATAAAAAAGGAATGAAGTACTACTACATGCTACGCTATGGATGGCCTTTAAAAATATTATGCTGGCCGGGCGCGGTGGCTCAAGCCTGTAATCCCAGCACTTTGGGAGGCCGAGACAGGCAGATCACGAGGTCAGGAGATCAAGACCATCCTGGCTAACATGGTGAAACTCCGTCTCTACTAAAAAATACAAAAAACTAGCCAGGCGAGGTGGCGGGTGCCTGTAGTCCCAGCTACTTGGGAGGCTGAGGCAGGAGAATGGCGTGAACCCGGGAGGCGGAGCTTGCAGTAAGCTGAGATCCGGCCACTGCACTCCA
>NW_016819747.1:73735-97319 GCF_001698545.2 Rhinopithecus bieti | reverse complement strand
AAAAAAAAAAAAAAAAGAAAAGAGCCTTCTAAATCTCACATGACAGCATCTACGTGGAGAACTTACTGTGCATCAAAAAAAAAAAAAAAAAAATCTAGCTGCACAGGAGCTGCAAATACAGTTTCTGCTTTCCAACCTCCACAGTACAGGAAGGCACACTAGGAGGTAAAGCAGAAATAATGAGGAGAAAAGAGGAATAACAGAACAAAGACCCTGAGGCATGTTCAGGAAATGTAAAGGAGGCAAATTGAGCAGGCCACTTGGCTATGGTCAGGAGGTTGGACTTCCTCCTAGGTGAAATGGAAGCCACTGGCTCCAAGCACGCTGGGTGCTGTGATCAGATTTGTACTTCAGAAAGGTCCCTCTGGCTCCTATGTGGAGAATAGGTTTGGGAGACCAGAACAGAAGCCAGAGACCAACAAGGGGGTGGCTCTGCAGTCTCACGATGAGGGGTGATGGTGGTCTGGATGGTAGCTGAAGAGTCGGAAGGAAGTAGGTGGATTTGAGACTTGTTAGGAGGTGTAATCTACAGGACATAGAAATAATTGAGTGTGGATAATAGGGGAAGGGGAGTATAGAGACAACTCCAAGGTTTCAGGCTAATGAACTTAGAAAAGTCACCTCATTTCTCTTTTTCCTTTTCTTTATACCGGGAATAACTATGATGGGTAATTTATTCATTTAACATATATTTACAGATCACCCACTGTATGCTGGGGAGTGGATGTGAAAGTGTCTGGCCCCAGAGTAAGGGCTCAGAAAGAAAAAAACATTTTTCTTGTATCCTTCCAAGCTCAACTCAAATACCCTTCCCCCAGGGAGGCTTCCTTCATTCCACCCCAGTCTGCACTGCTCTCACGCTTCTAAGCTATGGGAATTGTAGTCCCAGTGTGGAGCATGGCCTGAACCAGGAAGCATGGGGAACACGGCTCATTCCCTTAGAGCTAGGAGATAGGGTAGAAGATTTTAGATGTTAGTAACTCCAAGAAATCGTTATGTCTCCCACCAGGCCCTTTGCTGATGCTTCTTTCTTCTGCCTTAAATGTTTTTTCTCTTATTTATCGTTTACTTGGATGTTTCCTCTTTCAGGAAGGCTTCTTTGCTCAACCAGACCGAGTTGCTCTCTCAAATGTGTTCTTCTTGCATCCTTTATTCCCCACGAAAAATTAAAAAAGAAAAAATCTTAAGCCCCGAAATTGGCTGAATGGACTCCCTCTCCGTTAAAGAGACCCCAGGGTAACCTCAAAAACTGACTTCCTAATGGGAGGTCAGACATGCCCTGTTACATTCCCTCCTTCCATAACTACCACTAGCCTTTCTTCCCTAAGGGTTAAGCAGAAACCAGCCCTTTTGAAAGACTCGCTCCAATGCTGACATCAACCAACTGCCCAATGCTGCCCCCCATTTCTGTGGTTTTGACACAGCCACTGACCAGCAGTCCCTGCTGATACAAGACCGCCAACCTCAGAGTGGTTTTGCCCAGTCTATAAAGGCTGGGCACAGAGGGCCTTTATGTCCTCAGCGTCACCTTTTGATGTATAGGCCTAATTGTAGTACATTTAACTGTTGTCTCCACCCCAAAATGAACATGAGATGCATGTTTCATGCATGTTAGCCTACTACTATGCCAAGGCCTCCCCTTCATGAGTAATCACTTCTCCTCCTATAACCTGTTAACTATCTCAGCATAAATTCCAGTCCCCTTTACCCCTCCCTTGAAGTGTTGAGTCTGGCTTCTGGCTGGAAGCTGTCCTTCCCAGACAGTCAGAATGGCCTCCTGCAGGCTGCAACCCTTTATAATAAATAAAAATCTCCTTTCCAAATTTGTGAACCTCATGGTTCTTCAGTTGACAACCCACACTTCTCACACTAAGTTGTCATCATCAGTTTGCTTGTTTCCCCACTTGATGGAAGCCCCTCAAGGGTAGGGACCCCCCGGAAGTCAGGCTGGGGGCCTAAGATAGAAGTGACCTGAAGCTTTCAACATCCATTCAGCAAATATTTATTGAGCACCTACTTCATGCCATGCCGTGATCTAGGCAGCATTGATGAAAGCAGACACATGTAAGAAGGAAAAGATGGGAAGGATTTCTGTGAGAAGAGAATGGAGTGGGCATCTGTGTTTATCAGAATTGAAATCTCTGTGACTTAACACACACATGTTTATTTCTTACACATGAGAAGTCTGATGTGGTAAGTAGTGCCTAACTTCTATCTAGTGAAGCCAGGGCTCAGAATCCATCTATCATGTGCTCTGCCATCTCTACGTGTGGCTTTTCATCCACCATGACAGTAAGAAAGAGATGAATGAGGCACACTGGCTCTAATTGCCTAAACTGGGAAGTGACATCTACTGCTCACAGCCCATTGGCCAGGACTAGTCACATGACTCCACCCCAACTGCAAGGGAAGCTGGGAAATGTAGAAGTGTACAGAGAGCAACACAGGCACAGCATCCTGGGCTGTGTGTGTGGGGCGAGGAGGGTGAGGAGGAGGAGAGAGATGTTTGGAGAGCAGCAAACAGACCATTTTGCCCTAATGCCTGGCGTAGACTTGTAATAAAGCCCCATCAACTTTTTGTTTTGTTTGTTTTTTTTTGCTTTTGTGATTGGAGAATGAAGCAAGGGAGGAATAATTGGTCTCCAAATTTCAGCTTTAAGTCCCTTCTATCCTGGAGCATTAGAACTAAAAACGCCATTTATCAAGAATCAACTTAGTGCCTGGCACTGTGCCAGGAGCTGTACACCTATCATTTGATCTCAATTAATCTTAAAACAATCCTGAGGGGGATGGGGCTGCCAGGATTATTGTGCTCATATTGCAGATGAGAAGACTAAAGCTCAAACTGGCTTAAGCGTTTGTTCAGCCTGTGGCAAAAGCCCAAACCCTTTTTATTATGGTGCACGGGTATGATCACTCATAGGGACAAAGGGGAAAACATTAAAGAGCTAGAGGGAGTGGGCTTCTTACTCTTCAAATGGCCTCATTTCTGAGGAAGAATCCACACCTCACAAATCAATGAAGTTTGACAGCAGAAGAGGGTGGGATGTATCCCTGTGCTTAACTTCTCCACACTCAGCTGCAACTCAACTTTCCTCAACTGCAAATGGACATGGCAGACTGGCCTCCTGGGCAACCACAAGGAGCCAGTGAGAAAGTGGCTGTGAACACTGAGCACCCAGAGAGCGCTCCATGAGCAGCCTCTCTTCTCTTTAGAGGGCCTGCCTTCAGAGGGGGTCTATGGGCAGAAGGAATCTTACTAGGGCCCACTTGCCCTGATGGTGACAGTTAGGTAGTTAAGGGCTTCCAGAAGGCAGCTGAGGGGTATGGAGAGTCAAGCCCAGGGGGAAGGCCAGATCTACATGCTTGACCTTGGGGCAGTACCCTTGTCTCTGTTAGTTCCCTCATCTGAAAATAAGGAGGTGTTGGTTCTCATCCATCAAATGCTTAATATGTCAGAGGGCTCTTAGGAGCATTATGGGGAAGATGGTGTGAATGCATCTTGTCAACCCTAGATTTTCTTGTCTCCCTACTCCCCACCCCACCTGAACCATGAGCTCCAAAGGAAGAGGAGCTGGGTCTTGGACACCCTTCTTTCTCCCACCTCCCTCTGCCCCAGAAGGTGACCAAAAGCTGTTTGTAGAAAAGTTGAAAAGTCCATCCATCCACCAAACAGAGGATCATCTAACTAACTCAAAGTCTAAAACTAAGGGGATTTGGGAGTTTCCTTTCAGTCAGAGGTCGCAAACTGGCCACAAGTGGGCCAAATTCAGCTCAGACAAGTTACTTAACTTTGCTGTACCCTGGCTTCCTCATTAGAAAATGGGCATATTAATATCTGGAAGGACGGTCAAGGATTAAAGTAATTAATATATGGAAAGTGTTGAGGACAGTGTCTGACACATAAGTGTTGTGTATTTGTTTTATTATTATAAATAATATAATATAATATTATTTATATATATAAATATAAATAAGGGGCTCAGGCTTATGGTCAGGGATCTAATGAGAGAATGCAGAGGNCTAAGGGGATTTGGGAGTTTCCTTTCAGTCAGAGGTCGCAAACTGGCCACAAGTGGGCCAAATTCAGCTCAGACAAGTTACTTAACTTTGCTGTACCCTGGCTTCCTCATTAGAAAAATGGGCATATTAATATCTGGAAGGACGGTCAAGGATTAAAGTAATTAATATATGGAAAGTGTTGAGGACAGTGTCTGACACATAAGTGTTGTTTATTTGGTTTATTATTATAAATAATATAATATAATATTATTTATATATATAAATATAAATAAGGGGCTCAGGCTTATGGTCAGGGATCTAATGAGAGAATGCAGAGGTCATGAATGGGCACACAAGGCTCAAGACATCCTTAGACCACAAACTCGACTTCAGGGGAAACTGGGTTTATTATTATTATTATTAGAGTCACATGGTATTTCTTAAAGTTTTTGAATTCAAGCATCTTCACTTCCTCAGTTAGCTCTAGTCCACACTGCTCCCTCCTGTCCTGCACTGAGCCCCAGAAGACCCCTGGTTTGTGTCTCCTGACTGCAGCCTGGTCCTCTGCCCTCTTTGTTCCTATTGGTTAACAGGCTGTTTGGTGACACAGACTGTCAACAGAACCATGAAGATTACAGACCTGAGCCAGACCAGTCCTCCCCTCAAACCTCCCCTCTCACCACCACTCCCACCTCCCAAATCAGGCAAACTCAAGGCAAATCCCTGAGTTGGCCTCTCAGACCCATGGCTCCACCTCAGCCAGCTGCGTGTCTTTGGGCAAGCCCTTCCTTCTCTCCAAGCCTTAGTCTCCCCAGGAGTCAAATGGGCTCCAGAACCCCATCCACCTCCCAAGTGTGTTCTGAAATGGGGACAGTAGAGAGGACTTGTCATCCCCCCAGGGTCCCTAATTCTCTCTGCAGCAGAGCTGAGAACTCTAGTCCCATCCTCTTTTAAACATCACTCTCAATGCAAAAGAAGAATCCCATGCCAGCTGCGACAGAACAGCAACCACAGAGCTCCGTGATTATCTGGATGCAGGTTTTATTATCATTAGGATGACTGTCATTGACAAGGGAAAGGGGCTTAGAGGGTTATATACAAACCACAATTATTGGGCGACGTTTCAATATTCCTACACGCATTTATCCCACAGCCACACACAGCGCAACACCATAGGGTATTCCCCTACATATGCTTCTCCAAGCAGTGACACAGCTGTGGGTCAGGGCTCTGCCTACCCACAAAGGGATGCCCAGAAAGGAGAAGATCCTGGGTCCTGGGGGTGAAGTTTACACATGGGGGTGAAGTTTACAATCCTGCCAGATGGGGAAGGGGATGGAAGCTGGATTTGCACATCAGTGCCTCGGTCTCAGCCCACTCTCACTGGCTGCCATCCCAGGTGCTCCCTGCGCCACTTGGGGAGCCTTTGCAAGACACAGAAGGACCGTCTTAGCCAGGGCTAAGGAAAGAGCAGACCTGTGGAGGTGGGGGTGAGAGGGGCTCTGGGATCTGCCCCTTGCCTGTGGTGCTAAGTGGGGGAAAGTGGGGTTTAAACTTCTAGGCTGATTTTCTGACGTGCCTAAAGGAAGAGGGCATCGCCAGGGGCTGGGATGTGTGTGAATATGGGGCTGGGAGGGAGGAGCTCAGGCTTATGGTCAGGGATCTAATGAGAGAATGCAGAGGTCATGAATGGTGGGGCACACAGGGCTCAAGACATCCTTAGACCACAAACTAGACTTCAGGGGACACTGGGTTCAGTCCTCCAGGGGCTCCCTGACCCAGGCAGCCCGCCGGCCAGGGTGCTGCCGCTTTTCCTCAGCTCCCTGGTTCCTACTCAGGTCATCCAGGAGCCCCAGCAGGAGGCCCGCCTGACCACAGGCTCCCTGGGGCCCACAGGGTCCTCCCAGGGCCCTCTTGCCAGGATGCTGGCGTTTCTCAGGCATCAGCTCTTCCTCTCTCTCTTCCTCCTCCTCCTCTTCTTCCCAGCTCCTTTGAGCCTTGGGATCTGCCAGCCTTCTGCCGGGGTGCTGCCGCTTCGTGACAGCATACCCAAGCCAGGCGGAGCGCCGGCCAGGATGCTGCCGCTTGTGCGGGGTTACATGGACTGACCATGAAGCCTCGTCTTCCCGTCGGCCAGGGTGCTGCCGTTTGTGGGGTCCCACAGCGCCCCCTTCTTCCTCTTCCTCTTCTTCAACTCCCTCTTCCTCCTCCTCCTCTCTTTTGCCTGGATGCTGACGTTTGGAGAGCCAGTCAGATTGAAGGATCTGGGACGCTAGAGAAAGAAAGAGGTCAGTGAGGGGCCCCTGATCCATGTAATAGGCAGGCGCCTGAGTGACCACTCCAGCTTTTCTCCCAGGCAGAGTACATTTCCTGCAGCTCTCACTCAGAGCCATGGTCTTGCACCTGCCCCTCAGGCCGCACAGATACACACACTCACACAATAGTCAAAGGCATTACCTCTGGGTTCCAATCCCAGTTCTGGCACTCCCTAGTTGTCTGACCATAAGCAACTCAATTGATTGATGGGAGACTCAGTTTTCTTCTGTGTAAAATGGTAATAACAGTACCTACCTAAGAGGTTGTTAGGAAGATCAAACAGTGTGATAAGGTGTTTTAAGCGCTTAGTGTCTGGCACAGAAGTGCCTAGTCAATAGTAATTCAAACTGTCACACACAAAGAAACTCTCTCCCTAGCACACAGACGCTTCCCCACCGAGGGCCTCCTCCCTGTGAAATATTCCCAGCATGGAGACGGGGAGGAATCTGACCCCAAGGAATGGTCAACTCCAGATCCCGCTCAGGCGCGGCCAGGGAGGGTTTCTGAGCTTCCGAAAGGCAGGAGGCTGATGACCAAGCCTCCCCTCCTCTCTGCCTCCAGGTTTCCAACGCTCTCCCTGCAACCTAGCCCAACAGTCCCCGACAGCTCCATCCACTCACCGGAGTGCTCACCCTGGTCCCCTTGCAGCCGCTGGATGTTTTCCCGGAGGAAGAGGACGCGCTCCACCTGGCGCAGGAGGTCATCCAGGCCCGGACGCTCCGCGGCTGTCACTGCCTCCTGCTGGGCCGCCTCTGGCTGAGCACGGCCGCCAGGGACACCGGTCAGGTTCAGGGTCAAAGCCAGGGCGAGCAGCAACCAAGGGCCGGGCATCGCGGCGTCTGGGTTAGAGGACAGAGAGAGTCTGAGCGCACGAAATCCCACCACATCCCGCTCCGTCTTCCCAGACGCCCGCCGGAAACAAACCACGCACAGTTCAACCGCCCTCCCAGAAGCAGGACCACTGCCCCTTGTGCAGGGGCGGGAGCAGCGGCGGGGTCCGCCCCGGCTCTGCGTCCACACTGCCCCCTCTAGGCATCCTCGTCCCCACGGGTGCCTGTAGTGCCTGCGCCCAGTTATACTTGAGCAAGACAGGAGGCCGTGGGAACCCCGTCACCAGCGCCACCGGCACCCTTCAATGTGACGCGGAGCTGGGGGAGCTGACGCTGGGACTGCCTCGCCGGGAGTGCAACCACTGAGATTGCAGCGCCAGGCACAGCCGCGACACTAACGGTTGTGTCCCCGCCAAGACTCCCGCCAACGTCCCCATCGCCACGTTCTAATTCTAAGCTCCATGGCCGACATCTTCATTCCAAAGCTAAGATTCGGGTTCTAAAGCTCAAAGTCTATTTGTAAAGCAAAAATTCTATTTCTAATGCTAAGCTTTCATGACTAAGCCAGGACTCTGCTTCTAAAGCTAAAATCCTAATTTCAACGCTAAAATTGTATTTCTAGCGTTGAGATTGGGATTCGAACTCCCAGCTTCTCACGCCGACGCCCGGAATGCCCAGATCTGTCCGGCCGCACCCGGTCAGGGGGTGTCGTGGAGCTCCCACCCTGCGCTCCGACCTCCGCGGACCTGAGTGCCCAGCAGCGAGCGCTACCGGTGTGCCCGTGCCGCGCCTTCCGTCGGGTCCCCGGCCGGCGCTCGGAGAGGAAACGGGGGTGCGAGCGCAGCGCCCGCCTGTGCACCGGCCCTGTGCTCCAGGAAGCTCTCGGAGAACCGAAGGCGAGGGCGGGCCTAGAGGGCTCCTTTTCCAGTGCTCCCGGACGCCGCCTGCGGAAGGAGAGGGGTCCGGGCGGTTACCTGCCAGGCGTGGGCTCCACAGGATGGGTCTAGGATCCGGGGACTTGGGGTCCGCAGCCTGCAGGTCAGGAGTCGGTAGAGCTGAGGACCCCGGGCGCCTGCCGAGCTCTCTTCAGCTGGGCCGCCGCTTTTATCTGCGCGAGGCGGCGGCTCCGGTGAGGTCAGCGGGGAGGGGTCGCGGCCGCCGGGAAGGGGCGCTGACGGCAGCTGGCCCCGCGGGACCCCGCCCGACTGCTCCTCCGGAAATCTGGAGCGGGGACGGTGGGGACGCGAGCCAGGGCGCGGAGACACTGGCCGCAGGATGGGGCGCCGGCGCGGGGTCGTTCCTGCACCACCTCCGGAGATCTGTTGACGAGAACACTCGTGTAGGGGGCAAAGGGAGAGACAGAGAGATTGAGAGAAGCACACGATTAAACCCAGACGCACGAGAGAGCGAGAGGGCGAGACAAAAACCGAGATCCACACTGAGACGACGGGGAAACACTGGGCAGACACACACAAAAGGGACACGGCCGCAGAACCAATGCAGAACGCAGATGGGCAAGAGAAGGGCGAGAGAGAGAGAGAGAGAGAGAGGGAGAGAGAGAGAATGGGAGACAAGTGGGAGTGGAACTCTACTTAAAAAAAAAGAAAAAAAGAGAGAGATGGGATCTCGCTTTGTCCCCCAGACTGGATTGTGGTGGCGCAATCATGGCTCACTGCAGCCTCCAACTCCTGGGCTCAAGTCATCCTCCTGCCTCAGCCTCCTGAGTCTCTGGGATTACAGGCGTGAGCCACCCCACAGGCTCCGGGGTGCTAATCTTAACTGTGTCATTCCTGGCTAGTGCCTCTGCTTCTCTGGGCCGCAGTTTTCTCTTCCGTGCAATAGGAGCCAAGAGGAAAGCTTTCAGAATTCCGAAACTGGTGGCCTGCAGGCTACAACCAGTTCATGGACAATTTTGATTGACTTCCACAGTGTTTTGAAAAAATCTGAATAACCAACATTTTAAAACCAAGATAACTTAGAAAAATTTGGATTTATGGCTTCTCTTGAAAGAGTGGGCCCACATTTCTTCCTGCCAACAGTCAGCTGGAGCTGAACCTGGCTGCCCTTGGCCACCACAGTCCCCACCACTCCCTAATGTCTCCCCATGTGTTGCCCCTGTCACTGAGGAAGGACATTCGAGTCTGCAGCCCCTGCACAGGAAATCTACTGGAGTTCACCCAAGTCTGGCGAAGGAGTGGAGGGGAAGTAGGGAGGAGAAACATATGGGTGCGAAGGAGCTTGTGCCCCTAATCGGTCCCCAAAGTCCCAGATGTGGGACTGCCACATCTAGCCCTAGGAGCGCCTCCATCTTGAAACTTTTTTTAAGGGATCTTCCCACCTCAGCCTCCAAGTAGCTGGGACTACAGCCAGGCACAGTAATTTTTATGGCTTTTTTTTTTTTTTAACTTATTTCTTGTAGAGACGGAGTCTTCTTATGTTGCCCAGGCTGGTCTCGAACTCCTAGACTCTAGAGATCCTCCTCCTTGACCTCCCAAAGTCCGGGATTACAGGCATGAGCCACCACACCCGGCCCATCTCGAAACATTTAACAATCACCTACTATGGTGTCAGGCTCCTTGGTAAGTCCTGAAGGCCTAGAAGTGAATGAGGCTCAGCCCCAGCCCTCAAAAACTTCAGAGGCAGTGAGGGAGACAGGCTGAAAAATGGAGTGAATCTGACAAGGAGAGTGCAACAACTCACCTGCAGGCGGTGGGCAGGCGGTTGGGGATAGTCGGGAAGAAAACAGAGTCACTGGAGTGTGAAGTGGGCTAAGATAAAAGTCTGGATGCAAAGTAATGAGGTAAGGAATTCAGAACCAGAGCTACTGAGTCTACCAGGAAATGTCCAGAAGGTTCAGAGAGGGAAAGGAGAGCTGAACCTTGAGGGAGGCGGGAGAGTTGGCCAGGTCCACTTAGAGGGAACCACACTGCTGGCAGAGGGAACACATCAGTGAAAGCATCTCCTACCTCTGGACAGTCCTAGCGATTTTCTGCTTCACCACCGTACAGTATTTCTTCAGTCTAAAACTTTAATGAGGACTTGTATTCCCAGGACACCCTAGTGATCTGACAAAGGATTTCAAAGGTGTTTAATTGTTGCTCCTTCCCTTGGTGGAGTATCCAACTTTCCTGGCACATCCACACCTACAATCTCATTGTGCCGTCTCATCACCGGGGAGATAAACAAGGTGGGGACTGTCAGTCCCATTTTACAGATAGGGCACAGAGGCCTGAGGGGGCAAAGTGACTGTGAAGGTTAGAAGTGAAAGGGAACTTTCATTTTATTTCATTTTTTATTTATTTATTTTTTTGAGACAGAGTCTCCGTCTCCCAGGCTAGAGAGCAGTGACACAATCTCGGCTCACTGCAACCTCTGCCTTCTGGGTTTGAGCGATTCTCCTGCCTCAGCCTCCCAAGTAGCTGGGATTACAAATGCACACCACCATCCTTGGTTAATTTTTGTATTTTTAGTAGAGACGGGGTTTCCTCATGTTGGCCAGGCTGGTCTTGAACTCCTGACCTCAAGCAATCCACTTGCCTCAGCCTCCCAAAGTGTTGAGATTACAGGAGTGAGTCACCCTGCCTGGCCAGAGGGAACTTTTAGATCACAGCTAGAATCCTTTCCTCATGTTTAGGTGAAGAAACTGAGATCTGGAGAGATGGCCTGACTCCCAGGCACACTGTGCCTTCAGAGTCAGGTGATTGGTTCAGGGCAGACTGCAAACATGAAACCTCAGGCTTGGTCTCCCAGCTAGACTCCAGGATTTGAAGAAATGCCACCCTAGCTAAGATGAAATCAGATAGACCCGTTGTCTTTTGTACCCAATGACGAGGGGGTAAATTGATCCAATCTTTTGGGGGGCGATCTAAAAATTTAGCACATATGTACCTTCCATTAGACAATTCTGTTTTTCGGAATTAATCATACAGATACTTCCACCTGTATACATGAGAATGTATGCACCAGGGTGTTCAGTGCAGCATGGTTTATTGAAGCCAGAATTGGAACCAGCCTGGATGTCTGTCCATCAGGAGGGGGACACTTAAATCAACTAAGGTCCATCTAAAACTGTGGGGTACTATGCAGCCTTTAAAAGAAGAAGGCAGTTCCATATGCACTCATGTGGAATAAGCTCCAAGAAGCAGAGTAGAGAACTATGTGTACATGATGCTGCCATTTGTGGAGTGTGAGGAAGATGGGCTGCCAGGCTCTTACGTTCTTTTTGTTTTGTTTTGTTGTTGTTTAGAGATGGGGTCTTGCCCTGTCACCCAGGTTGGAATGCAGCAGCACAATCAGTAGCTCACTGCAGCCTTAAACTTCTGGGCTCAAACAATCATCTTGCCTCAGCCTCCTAAAGCACTGGGATTACAGGCACACACCAGTACCACACCAGGCTAGATTTTTGTTTTTGTTTTGTAGAGACGGGGTCTCACTACGTTGCCCAGGCTGGTCTCAAATGCCTGGCCTCAAGCAATCCTCCAGCCTTGGCCTCCCAAGTGCTGGGATTACAGACCTGAGCCACCACACACAGCCTTCTTATGTTCTTAGACAAGACCCATGAAGAAGGAAACCTAGAAGCCAGGGAAAGGGAGGATAGAGAGGGTTGTAGGAAGGCTTGCTTTTCACTGTCAGCTCTTAGCCCTGTTTGAATTTTCTGTCTGCCTTTTATCCATAGAAATTCCATGTGGAAATCTCTCTAATCCAGATTCCCCCTTACCTGTTCCACCGGAGATTTTTGACAAAATTGAGCAATAACTGTTGGTGCTAAATCCACCAGAAATACTTTTCAGTTTTCATTTCATTCACTGATTTCTTTATTCAACAAATATTTCCAGTGTGTACATAGGTCTCCGGCATGGTTCTAGGCCTGGGGCACACAGTGCAGCAGAGGGAGGTGCAAGAGAAAGATAGAAGGGATCAGACCTCATGGGAAGCTTGCTGGCTGTGCAGAATAAGAAGTTTGGATTTTGTTCTCAAGGCAATGAGAAAATAGAAGGTTTAAAGGAGGGAAGGAGGGGAGAGATCCAATCTGATTTCTTCTTCTTTTTTTTTTTTTTTTTTGAGATGGGGTCTTGCTGTATTGCCCAGGCTGCAGCTTCAACCTCCTGGGCTCAAGTGATTCTCCTACCTCAGCCTCCCGAGTACCTGGGACCACAGGCTTGCACCATCAAGCCTGGCAAATTCATTCTTATTTTGTAGAGACAGGGTCTCCCTGTGTCGCTCAGTCCAGTCTCAAACTCCTGGGCTCAACTGATCCTCCCGCCTCGACTTCCCAAAGTATTGGGATTACAGGCATGAGCCCCATGCTCGACTTTGATTTATTCTTTCAGATCATCCCTCTGGCTGCCTGGTGAATTATAAGCGTACAGTTGCTCCTTTGTGACGCTCTCCTGCCTTAGTTTCCCCCCTGTTCTGTTCACTCTCTCCTCTCAGGTTCTCTCTCTCTCTGCTCAGCCAACTTCTGAATTATATGTGCTCCACTGGGCTCAGCCTGTGTCTACTGTCACCCCACACACTTCTCCAGGCCTTCTTGCCCACCTTCCTGAGCCTGGTCATGTGCTAGTAACTCACAAATCAGCTTAGCCAGAGAAAACTACACAGTCATCAGAATAGAGAGACCCCTCCCTGAGGTAATCCCCTTGCCAGCTGCAAGTGAGAGAAACTCACCCCAAATTGACTTAAGCAAAATAGAAGGGGCATGTATTGGTCTATATAACCACAAATATAAAGGCTTGGACTAGCTTGAAGCATGGCGGAATCGAGGGGCCCAACAGGTGTTACTAGAAATCTGTCTCTTTTCTCCATTTGTGATCTCTACTTTCCTCTAGATGGCTTCATTCTCAGGCTGACTGTCCTCAAAGATGGAGAAGTGGTCATAGGTAGCCCCAGGATCCCATTTTCCCAGCTGAGTTACCCTGAGAATAAAAGAGTCCTCTCCCAAAAGTCCAGCTCTCATTGACCCAGCTGAGGTCACATACTCATTACTAAACCAACCATCATGATTCAGATTAGCCAAACCTGGGACTGAAGGGTGGAGTCAGCCCCATCTAAACAGCATGGACTGAAGAGGGTTCTCCAAAGCCATATTGGGGTGCACCTTCCAGAAAAGGATGAGTTGAATGCTGAGCAGGTAAAACACAGGTCCCCTACAGCCTCTTTGCAGGGATGAAGAAACCAAGACTCTGAGAGGGAGAAAGGCTGCCTGAGTCCCTTAGTGAATTAGCAACAACCTAAGTCCAGTGCTCTACCCAGTGAGCCCTTTCCTTCTCACCTGCCAGGTCAGGGTTTGCTCTAAAGGAACTGGAAATGACCAAACTCCAGTCGCCAGACTGGGCTCTATCTTCCACTCCACATCTCACCCCACCCCTGGATCTTGTTCTGGTCTCATTGGCAGTAAATCACCATTAAGACAGTACTGTCTTCTGGAGACTTTGGGGAGCTCCATTTCCAAAGCGCCTAATAAATGACTCCCTAACAGAGTGATTTCAGATGCTGTGATGGGAAGGGAGTGCTATGTGGGTGCCAGGAGGACTCTTGGCAGCTGACCACTCTGACTCCACTTAGATCACCCTTGGTCACTGCCCAGCTGCTGACAAAGAACTAACTCAGTCCTTTTCCTCCAGTGCCCTTCAATCCCATATGTATTTATTGAGCACCTTCTACATGTAGGCAATGTGGCAGGTGCCAGGGGACGGAGGGGAATGAAACTGTATGATTCCTGGCCAGGCGCGGTGGCTCACGCCTGTAATCCCAGCACTTTGGGAGGCTGAGGCGGGCAGATCACGACGTCAGGAGATCGAGACCATTCTGTCTAACACAGTGAAACCCCGTCTCTACTAAAACACACAAAAAATTAGCCAGGCTTGGTGGCAAACGCCTGTAGTCTCTGTAGTCCCAGCTACTCGGGAGGCTGAGGCAGGAGAATAGCGTGAACTCAGGAGGCGGAGCTTGCAGTGAGCTGAGATCACACCACTGCACTCCAGCCTGGGCGACAGAGTAAGACTTCATTTCAAAAGAAAGAAAGAAAGAAACCATACGGTTCCCTGCTGATGGTAAGACTGAGTCCATATAGCATATGCTGGCATTCAAGACACTTTATAATTGGGGCACAATCTAGGCTTTTCTCCTGCCAGTTCTCCCCTCCTTCCATATTCATGTCTTCTCCACATCAACTAGTGAAACCCATTTGACAAACATGTTGTGCAATTTTACATCTCCATGGTTTTGCCCCTCTCTTTACCTCTGACACCTGCAGGTCACTTACTTATTCTTCACAGCCTGCTGCAAATGTCCTTCACTCTTGAGTTTTAGGGATAACAAGAGGATTCGGAGAGAAACACTCTTCTGAAGGTGCTAGCAGTCTGGCAGGGGAGATGTACGTGCCCACATAAGTTACATTACAGCCATGTGCTTAAAGGCCATGAGGAGGGATCACAGACCCAGCCTGAGGGGACAGGGATGGCTTGTTTGGGTGAGTCTTGCAGTGACCTTGGACAAAGGAGCATGCCAGCAAGCCTTCTATGACCTCTTTTGCTGAAAGAAATCCCCATCACACTCTCTCTTCCTTCCCAGCTTTTATCAATAGGTGTGATCAGATATTTATTTATTTCCTTTTGCTTTTGCTCATCTTCTGCCTTTCCCACCAGAACGCCAGCTCTATGAGGACAAAGACTTGGTCTATCTGTTCCCCGCTGTTTGCCAGCTCCTGGCACACAGCTGACACTCATTAAAGATTTGTCGAATGAATGAATGCATGAATGAATGAACTCAGCCTGGTGAGTGAGCATAAGCTGCCCAGGCCTGTCTTTTGTGCTGAGAGGAGTACAAGGGCAGCCCCACTTCATGATCTCTGGACAGACATCAGAGAAGCAAGATATTTGTGTGAGAGAGAAACAATGTGGGGAGCAGACTTGGAGGTGCACAAGGAGACCTGAAAGCCAGAGCAATCAGAGAGGGCTTCTTGAAGGTGGTGGTGGGGAGGGGCTGCAAAAGCCAGGCCCTGAAGGATGAGGAGAGTCAGGACAAGAGGATGAGGCCAAGTTGTTTGAGTACCTTCCTGAGCAGAGGTGCCTCACCCCTACCTCCACAGAGCAGCATGGTCCAGTGATGCATAATGTCCAAGGACTGTTGAGGTAGCTTATCACTGTGAGATGCTGGGCAGAGTTGGCCCTGTCTAGGCTCAGGGCCCAAGACAGGCTTCCAAACCCAGAGTCCTGGCTGACAAGTAGAAACCATGAGCCCCTATTGACACAGCCCTTGTGCCCCTTATGAGGTCTTACAGTCATGCTGAGCAGCCAATTGCAGGTCTATATGAGCCAGGTTTTCCCAAGGAACAATTTTCTGCCCAGTTGGAGCTTGCTAAGTGGAGCTTGTGCTCAGGAAGGGCGCTGGGGCTGCGGGGTTGGTGTGGAGCTGGATGCACAGGAGAGACTTCTGGGAGCACTGTCTGAGGCATTTAGCTGAACACAGAGCATGTACACATCTGTGTGGGTTTCTGTGATTGTGCACGTGTATTTGCACTTCACATGATGGTACTGTGTACATGTGTATACACGTGCGGTCCGTGTCTGTATGGTGTGCACATGTACGTGTGTCTTGTGTGCGTACATGCATATGTATGTGTATGCAACCATGCTGGGTCCATGTCTAATAAGGAGTTACAATATGTGCTACACACCCTATGCCTTTGTGTGTGCATGTGCCATATGTGTATATGCATGTGTGTGGGGTTTATGTTTGTATGTTGCACACATGTGCATGTGTGTTTGTGCCTAAGTATAACAGTCAGCTGCATACACGTGGGCACATGTATCCATTGCTTTAGTTTAAGGCAGGGTCTAGTGGCTGGAGTAGGGTCCAGTTGGTTGTTGTTGACCTCATCTGATGTGAGAACATACATCTAGATCGAATGTCTATCCATGAATAGGACATACCTCACTTTCCCTTCAAAAACTACCTGTCTGCACTTCCTTCTTCATTTTTCTGCCAGCTGGTAAATTAACATAGTGTTCACAGAACAGAAGGGAATTTTCTGGAAGGCAGGGTCCTGTGTTCATCTCCCACACAGCAATAAGAGCATAGTGGCATGTCGGAAATGGTGAATGCTGGAAAGGAGCAACAGGTAAGGTTTGGGAAAACAGGCCCCAATGCCTGGGTGGCTGACACGTTTTTCTCATTTAATTCAACACAGCTCTGTGAAGTCAGAATTACTCTTCCGCTGTTTAAAGAAATCAAGGCTTAGAAAGAGCAGCCGGATGAGTGGCTCACGCCTGTAATCCCAGCACTCTGGAGGCCGAGGTGGGAGATCATCCTGAGGTCAGGAGTTCAAGACCAGCCTGGCCAATCATGGCGAAACCCCATCTCTAAGTAAAAACCAAAAATTAGCTGGGTGTGGTGGGCACCTGTAATCCAGCTTACCTCCAGGAGGCTGAGGCAGGAGAAATCACTTGAGCTGGGAGGCGGAGGTTGCAGTGAGCCCGAGATTGTGCCAATTGCATTCCAGCCTGAGCGACAAAGCGGGACTCTGTCTCACAAGAAAAAAGAAAAAAAAAAGGAATGACTTGTTCAAATTCCACAAAAGCCAGGAAATAGAGGAGCCCTCAGATTTGAATTCAAATCTATGTGAACTCAAATCTATGTACAGGCAAAGCTTGTCCCACTCTACCCGTTAGATGAAAATAGCTAATGCGTTTAAGGATGGTGATGAATGTGGAGAATTTTTTTTCCTTTTGCAAAATTCTCTTTGAGGTTTGGTTACATCTTCTTCTCACTAAATTAGAGAAACTTTTATTAGAAAGTATTTTGAGAAATAAATACCCATAAGCCATCCTTTAACCCAGAATCTGATGTCTAAAATGCCCAAGATGGAGAAGGAGTCCACTCTGACCTTTAAGATATATGTGGTCATGAAGCTGTCTTTAGATCATCTTGAAAGACTATATGCTAATTCTGATGAGGGACGGAAAGTTTGGTGGACCAGGGTGGGAGAGGGGTGGGAGTGCATAAATCTCTTGCCGCCAGGAAAGCTGACAGATGCGGCAGATCAAGACCATCATCATCCATTCAGGCCGGCCAGAGATAACAAGCCCCCACCCCTGCCATCTCTTCTCTTATTACGGGATGAAAAATGAAAACCGACCTCCAAATTAACGTTGCGCAATTAGGTATATTTATTTTTGCTGTCAGCCCAACAGGCCCTGTATCCAGTGTTTGAGCTAATTAAGACTTTGTCCTCAGAATACCTGGACATGCACCTGAATATTGAAGTGGGGAGCAAGGTATTAATATTGCCAGTAATACTGTTCATAAGTCAGGTGACAACAGATGGATGAGGATGGGGCCCAGCGGGTGGCAGACGGAGGACTTCAGTATGACCCAAAAAGAGGCCCATGTCCTCTAGGCGTCCTCTTCACATTTGCCCCCCTGAGAACCCCACGTATATGGAGTTGGACACTGTGGTGCTCTGGCCACCTGTGTCCACCTTTTACTTCCAGGAAGGCAAAAGGACAACTCTTTCTTCTTGACTTTTGCTTCCTCGCATTACGTGGCAGCCTTTGGTAGGATACGCTGCCATGCTGTCCACCTTCCAGGGGCCAAGCAGTGTCCTGGTGGCTGCCACGTTTCCTGGGACCTAGAATCTCCAGCAGAGAGATGGCAGAGTTCTGCCCGGACATTGCAGCACAGCAACAGCAACAGCTACAGGAATAGACGGTGGAGAAGTCCTTTACTGCCCAGCTGGACCCTTGCAGGGCCCTCCTTCTTGCTCTCAAGCCTGACCTTTTGGTCTTCCTGATGAGCAACAAACCCCTTTTTCAGCTAAGCTCGCTGGATGGGTTCTGTTGTTCAACCAGTCCTGACTGATAATGCCTCCCTCCTCTGTCCTGGACCTCAAGGGGAGTCACAGGACTCAAATCCTGGCTGGTGATTTCAGGAAAGAGGATTGAGATGGGAAGAGGTTTGGAAGAAGGATCTGAGGATGGAAGGGCAAAGGGGAAATACAATTGGGGTCAAATGAACATCAGGACGATAAGCCCAAAAACAGAGTCCCAGTTAGAGGCCCAGAGAATGTCAGAAATGCTCTCCACATGATCACAATAATTTTCACAAGAAATGTGAAAGTCTTAACTCCCCATTCGTATAAGTTGACTATTTATTTTTGTCTGTTCAACCTCCAGGCCCCTTCCTCTTTTTTTTTTTTTTTTTGAGACCGGAGTCCTCGCCTGTCGCCCAGGCTGGAGTGCAGTGGCCGGATCTCAGGCTCACTCAAGCTCCGCCTCCCGGTTCACGCCATTCTCCTGCCTCAGCCCTCCCAAGTGGCTGGGGACTACAGGAACGCCGCCCACCTCGCCCGGCTTAGTTTTTGTATTTTTTAGTAGAGATGGGGTTTCACCGTGTCGCAGGATGTCTCGAACTCCTGACCTCGTGATCCGCCGTCTCGGCAATCCCAAAGTGCTGGGATTACAGGCTTGAGCCACCGCGCCCGGCCAGGCCCCTTCCTCTTAAAACAGGACCCTGGGTTTCCAAGGGGTCCTTACCTTCCCTTGCTCTCTGGTCTGTTGGTTTATGTGGAGTTAGCACCACCCTGGAATCCTTGTGCCCCAGGCCTGGCCAATCAGAGTGTGAATCTCCCATCTACAGGGACTGGTTCAAGGACAGATGTATGACCAAACCAGGCCAATGAAACTCAAATGTGAGATTTTTGCTGAAACAATGTGGAAAGAGGTGTTCTTTCATGCTTGGGGTATAGGGGTGCAAGCCAAGCACTACTGGGCACTATTTCTGCTACCTCATGGAAAGATTCTGCTTATGAATGATGCCACCACAAAGTTAATTGAACCAGAAAGTGTAACTGGCTTTCCATGACACTGTTTGAACATATCACTGGCCTCTTCAGTTACAGGAGCTGATACACTACTTTTTTGTTCAACTCAGTTTGAGCTGCCTTTTCTGTCACTTGCAACCTAATGACTAACAGATGAAACTCAAAAAGACGTGAAGGGATCCTATGGTTGGGCCATGGCTTATTCCATGCCAGGGCAGGAAAAGGGAACCACGTTCCCTGACCTTAGCCTCTGCCTCAAACTCTGAAGGCATGCGTTTGAGTACCAGCTCTGCTACTGATTCACTGCAGGCTTTAGGTACATCACTTAACATCTCTAGGGCTCAGTTTTCCCTTCTGTAAAACGAGGATGATAATATTTATATACTGATGATAATAACCTAAAAATTTCAGCAAACACTAATTGGTTACTACATTCTCGTCCTTATGCAAAGTGTTTTACACATATTATTACATTAAATCTTCATAAAATTGAATGATGTGAGTATTGCAGTTAATCCCATTTTATAGATGAGAAAGCTGGGACCCAGAAAGTTGGGCAACTTGCCCAAGGTCATCAGACGGAAGACCAAGTCTTTGACTCTAAATCACCATGTTATACACTCTCTCAGATGTTGAAAGTATAGCTGGCCAAGAAGGGGCAGTGTTCAGGGAGGATTTTCCTGCCTGCTGGCTCACCAAGGCCCAGCCACTTAAGAAAAAAAGGCAAAACTATTCTGCACCTTACAGAAGGAGCTCCAGTTCTACCTGAGAAGTGTCCCCACTGGGGAAGTGACCCAAAGTCTCATGTGTCTTTGGGAGATAAATCAAGATCAAGGCTAGGGCCTTGGGACTCAGCCTAGCGCCTGTGAATAATATCTCACCTGGACTTTCAAAAGATGGGTCATTTCTCTGGTCTCATTCATATGTGGTCATCAAAGGGAGGCCAAAACACTTTTAAGGATAATATGCTTTAGGTGACTGAGTGGAAGAGCAAGTAGGGAGTGAATAAATGCATGAGTAAATCTATGAATGAGTGAGTGAGATAGAAGTGAACTGGTTTCCTGCCCCAAGGAGCTCATAGGGAAGCTGGGAGACAAGAAAAACAAAGAAACAAACAAACAAAAAACAGCAGAAACAAAGAACAAGTATGTGTCAAGACACATAGCACTGATCATGTGCTATGGAGGAAGCAGTCTGCACGGACAGGAGATGCCCAGTCAAGCCTCAACTATGAGGTGAGGCTAATCAGGAGCCTGGAGGGTGATTAATATTGGAAAGGCTGGAGAAGAGCAGGTAGGGCACTCAGTGGGGAGCACTATGGGCAGGTAGAGGTGTGGGGCTGGCTGAGGGCAAAAGACTCCCTTTTTTCCTGCAGACCCACCCAGCCCTCACCATTTCTGATACCTTCATTGGCACTTGGCCAAGAGTTACCTGTGGATGTAGATCTAGCTCATGGATACTGTGGGGAGAAATCAGAAGGCAGGGCTGCTCTTAGCTCAGGCTCATAGCTAGGGCAGAGAGGTGAGGCAGGAGCCATCTATCGCAAGCGTTCTGGGTCTAGACATGCCAAAGGTGAGGCTGGATGCATCTCCAGGGCTACACTGAGAGCCCGGCTGGCTACAGCCAATGGATTTTCCATTAGTGGTTTTGAAGCCAGAGGACAATTCAGGACAGTCGTGAATGATGCTCAGGCAAGCAAGGGCTTCTGAGGAGGGGCCCAGCACTTGATGGCTCCTCCCCATAAACCTGCTCTCAAGCCTTCCTCTTCCACAATCTAGGCCTGGCCAATTGCAATTACAGCCAATGTTTCACAATGCAGAGAGGAATGTGGTCATGACAAAGTTCTGATGAAGGATAAGCTTGATCGTATCAGGAATTCAGCATGAAGCAGGGACAGGACACTTGGGCACTGTCTGCTCTGGGGGGACAGGCGTGGCCGGATGTCACATGGCAGCACTGAGGATGTACCTCATACAGCAGGCATCCCATGATTGATGAGCCACTCGAGTCCAATAGGTAGGGAAATTAAAAGAAATTTAAAAAGGGAAATTAAAAGAAATTTTAAAAAGAAAGCTTAATAAATTCTGGCTGGAGTCATGCAGACAGATCAGCACTCCCCAGCCTACTACTGAGAGCTAGTTTTTAATGTGTATCCATAGAAGTCACAAATAGATTCACTGCAGCTATTGGGATGATGGGAGCTTGCTTTTTGATTGCTTGACAAATTCATGATACTTTCACCTGTGCTTGGGGTGGAACGCTGAGTGTTGAGCTGCCTTGGCCAGGTCACAGCCACCAAACTGGTTCATGCTGGAGACAGCCCAGGAGGCTGGTGGGGGTGGAGAAGATGTCACTCATTTGGCATCGCAGCTCCTAATACAGGGACTCTGACACATACAAGGGTGCATGGACACAAGACACACAGGACACATAACAAGGATACATACGGACACACAAAGTCACAGATACCAAGAAAAACACCTTTAGAGACACATATAGAGACCCAGACACACATAGGACTTATATGAGGAGACAGTGACACACACAGACCCACAGGGACATACAATAGACACACACAGTCATTCGTACAAAAAGAAACACACAGGGGCACAAAGAGAACCTCAGATATGCCCAAATATACAAAGACACAGCCTCACAGGCACAAGCACAACACACGCACACACACACACACACCCCCCTCGGGAGAGACTCCAAGCAAAGGCAAAGAACCCCTTTGCTGGAACAGGTAGGCACTGGGTGGCCTCAGACAAGACTTCAGTCTAATCTCTAAGCTTCAGTGGCCTCATCTAGGAAGTGAGAATCAAGGCCAGTCACAGGGGCTCACACCTGTCATTCCAGCACTTTGGGAGGCTGAGGCAGGAGGATGGCTTGAGCCTAGGAATTTGAAACCAGCCTCGGCACACAGTGAGACCCCCATCTCTATAAAAAAAATTCTTAAAAATTAGTTGGGCACAGTGGCATGTGCCTAAAGTCCCAACTACTCAGGAGGCTGAGGAAGGAGGATCACTTGAGCCCAGGAGGTCAAGGATGTAGTAAACTGTGATTATCCTACTGCACTCCAGCCTGGACGATAGAGCAAGACCCTGTCTCAAAATAAAAAGGCCAGACGTGGCGGCTCACACCGGTAATCCCAGCACTTTGGGAGGCAGAGGTGGGAGGATGGCTTGAATCCAGAAGTTTGAGACCAGCCTGAACAATATGGTGACACCCCGTCTCTACAAAAAATTAGCTGGGCATGGTGGCCTGTGTCTGTACTCCCAGCTTTCTGGGAGGCTGAGGTGTGAGGATCATCTGAGCCTGGGAGTTTGAGACCAGCCTGGGCAACACAGTGAGACCTGTCTCTACAAAAATTTAAAACTTTTTTTTTTTTTGAGACGGAGTCTTGCTCTGTCACCCAGGCTGGAGTGCAGTGGCGCCATCCTGGCTCACTGCAAGCTCCGCTTCCCGGGTTCACGCCATTCCCCTGCCTCAGCCTCCTGAGTACCCGCCACCTCGCCCGGCTAATTTTTCTTTTTGTATTTTTAGTAGAGATGGGGTTTCACCGTGTTAACCAGGATGGTCTCGATCTCCTGACCTCATGATCCACCTGCCTTGGCCTCCCAAATGCTGGGATTACAGGCGTGAGCCACCGCGCCTGGCCTTAAAACTCTTTAATTAAAAAAAAAAAAAGAAGAAGAAGAAGAAGAAGAAACGGGAATCATGATCCCCACCATGTGGGCTGCTGTGAGGGCCAAATGGGACAATGACATCAAGTGCCAAGTGAAGGGTTTCACAGGCAGGGAAGCCAATGCCTGTTGGTTCTCTAAAACCAAAAAGAGAAGGAAGTTCCTTAACAACATAATGGACTGTATTTTACACATAAGAATGTCTAGTGGTCCAAAAGGGACGATCCCAGAACAGGAAGTTGCTTGTTGCATCACAGCCCATGAAGCAAAGGTCAAGCCCAAAGCAGGGCCACACCTACACTCACCGATCCCACCCCACAGTGCTCTGTCTTGAGGCCCAGCACTCATGGTCTTTGGTGCTCACGCCCTTCAATCCCACCCTACCTCATCTCCACCGCTCCTCTTCCACCTCAGCTCGGATCCTAGTTTCCTCACTTCCACAGACATGCTACGCTGTTCCTGCCACCAGCGCCTTTGGACGCGCGTCCCTCCCATCTGGGGCGCCTACCTTCTCCATCTGTCTCTCCAAGTCATATCCCTCCTTCCCCAACTTGAGTCCTACTTGCCTAGGGAGCCTCTTCTAATACCAGTGAACTTTTTCTGTCCTCCTCTACAAAGTCGTGACTTTTCCTTCCTCCACACATGAGGCGCACAGAGGTGAAGTTATTTGCTCAGGGTCACACATCTCAAAAGCAGCAGAGCTGGGATTCAAACTCAGGTCTATCTGACTCCACCGTCCAGTCTCGTCTCCCCGTTTCTCTCTCTTTCTTTCTTTCTTTCCTTCTCTTTCTTTCTTCCTTTCTTTCTTTCTTTCCTTTTTTCTTTCTTCCTTTTCTTTCTCTCTCTCCCTTCCTTCCTTCCTTCCTTCCTTCCTTCCTTTCTTTCTTTCTTTCTTTCTTTCTTTCTTTCTTTCTTTCTTTCTTTCTTTC
>NW_016819747.1:56390-73047 GCF_001698545.2 Rhinopithecus bieti | reverse complement strand
GTGGAGACTCCGTCTCAAAAAAAAAAAAAAAAGAGGAAGGGGCCTGGAGGTTGAACAGACAAAAATAATAGTCAACTATACGAATGGGAGTAAGACTTTCACATTTCTTGTGAAAATTATTTGTGATCATGTGGAGAGCATTTCTGACATCTCTGGGCCTCTAACTGGGACTCTGTTTTTTGCTTATCGTCCTTGATGTTCATTTGACCCAATTGTATCCCCTTGCCCTTCCCAGTCCTCAGATCCTTCTTCCAACCTCTTCCCCATCTCAATCTCTCTTTCCTGAAATCACAGCCAGGATTTGAGTCCGTGACTCCCCTGAGGTCCCAGGACAGAGGAGGAGGCATTATCAGTCAGGACTGGTGACAACAGAACCCAAATCCAGCGAGCTTAGCTGAAAAGGGGGTTTGTTGCTCATCAGGAAGACCAAAAGGTCAGGCTTGAGAGCAAAAGGAGGCCCCTGCAAGGGTCCAGCTGGGCAGTAAGGACTTCTCCACCGTCTTATTCCTGTGCTGTTGCTGTTGCTGTGCTGCAAATGTCCCGGCAGCAACTCTGCCATCTCTCTGCTGGAGCATCTAGGTCCCAGGAAACAGTGGCAGCCACAGGGACACTGCTTGGCCCTGGAAGGTGGGACAGCATGGCAGGTATCCTACCAAGGCTGCACGTAATGCGAGGAAGCAAAAGTCAAAGAAGGAAAGAGTTGTCCTTTTGCTTCCTGGAAGTAAAAGGTGGACACAGGTGGCCAGAGCACCACAGTGTCCACTCCATATGCACACGTGGGTTCTCAGGGGGCAATGGAAGAGGACGCCTAGAGGGACATGGGCCTCTTTTTGGGTCATATTGAAGGTCTCCGTCTGCACCCGCTGGGCCCCTCCTCCTCCATCTGTTGTCACCCTGACTTATGACCAGTATTACTGGCATATTAATACTTGCTCCCCCACTTCCAATATTCAGGGTGCATGCTCCAGGTATTCTGAGGACAAGCTCTTAATTAGCTCAGAACACTGGGATACAGCCTGTTTGTGGCTGACAGCAAAATAAATATACCTAAATTGCCAACGTAATTTGGAGTCGGTTTTCATTTTTCTCCCGTAATAAGAGAAGAGATGGCAGGGGTGGGGGCTTGTTATCTCTGGCCGGCCTGATGGATGATGAGGTGTCTGATCTGCCGCATCTGTCAGCTTCCTGGCGGCAAGAGATTTATTGCCCACTCCCACCCCTACTCCCACCCTGGTCCACCAAACCATTTCCGTCCTCATCAGAATTAGCATATAGTCTTTCAAGATGATCTAAAGACAAGCTTCATGACACATATATCTAAAGTCAGAGTGTGACTCCTTCTCCATCTTGGGCATTTGAGACATCAGATTCTGGGTTAAAGGATGGCTTTGGGTATTTATTCCTTCAAAATACTTTCTAATAAAAAGTTTCTCTAATTTAGTGAGAAGAAGATGTAACCAAACCATCAAAGAGAATTTTGCAAAAGGAAAATAAAATTCTCCACATTCATCACCATCCTAACGCATTAGCTATTTTCATCTAACGGGGTAGAGTGGGACAAGCTTTGCTGTAACATAGATTTGAGTTCACATAGATTTGAATTCAAATCTGAGCTCCTCTATTTCCTGGCTTTGTGAATTTGAACAAGTCATTCCTTTTTTTTTTTTTCTTTTTTCTTGTGAGACAGAGTCCCGCTTTGTCGCTCAGGCTGGAATGCAATGGCACAATCTCGGCTCACTGCAACCTCCGCCTCCCAGGCTCAAGTGATTCTCCTGCCTCAGCCTCCTGAGTAGCTGGGATTACAGGTGCCCACCACCACACCCAGCTAATTTTTGTGTTTTTACTAGAGATGGGGTTTCGCCATGTTGGCCAGGCTGGTCTTGAACTCCTGACCTCAGATGATCTCCCCACCTCGGCCTCCCAGAGTGCTGGGATTACAGGCGTGAGCCACCTCATCCGGCTGCTCTTTCTAAGCCTTGATTTCTTTAAACAGGGAGAGTAATTCTGACTTCACAGAGCTGTGTGAATTAAATGAGAAAACGTGTTCAGGCCACCCAGGCATTGGGCCTGTTTTCCCAAACCTTACCTGTTGCTCCTTTCCAGCATTCACCATTTCCTCAGCATCCACTATGCTCTATGCTGTGTGGGAGATGAACACAGACCCTGCCTTCCAGGAAATTCCTTCTGTTCTGTGAACACATGTTAATTTACCAGCTGGCAGAAAATGAAGAAGGGAAGTGCAGACAGGTAGTTTTTGAAGGGAAAGTGAGGTTGTCCTATTCATGGATAGAACATTCGATCTAGAGCTATGTTCTCACATCAGATGAGGTCAACAACAACCAACTGGACCCTACTCCAGCCACTAGACCCTGCCTTAAACTAAGCAATGGATACATGTGCCCACGTGTATGCAGTGACTGTATACTTAGGCACAAACACACATGCACATGTGTGCAACATACAAACATAAACCCCACACACATGCATATACACATATGCACATGCACACACAAAGCATAGGTGTGTAAGCACATTTGTACTCCTTATAGACATGGACCCATGCATGTGCATACACATACATATGCATGTACGCACACAAGACACACGTACATGTGCACACCATACAGACACGGACCCGCACGTGTATACACATGTACACAGGTACATCATGTGAAGGTGCAAATACACGTGCACAATCACAGAAACCCACACAGATGTGTACATGCTCTGTGTCAGCTAAATGCCTCAGACAGTGCTCCCAGAAGTCTCTCCTGTGCATCCAGCTCCACACCAACCCCGCAGCCCCCAGCGCCCTTCCTGAGCACAAGCTCCACTTAGCAAGCTCCAACTGGGCAGAAAATTGTTCCTTGGGAAAAACCTGGCTCATATAGACCTGCAATTGGCTGCTCAGCATGACTGTAAGACCTCATAAGGGGCACAAGGGCTGTGTCAATAGGGGCTCATGGTTTCTACTTGTCAGCCAGGACTCTGGGTTTGGAAGCCTGTCTTGGGCCCTGAGCCTAGACAGGGCCAACTCTGCCCAGCATCTCACAGTGATAAGCTACCTCAACAGTCCTTGGACATTATGCATCACTGGACCATGCTGCTCTGTGGAGGTAGGGGTGAGGCACCTCTGCTCAGGAAGGTACTCAAACAACTTGGCCTCATCCTCTTGTCCTGACTCTCCTCATCCTTCAGGGCCTGGCTTTTGCAGCCCCCTCCCCCACCACCACCTTCAAGAAGCCCTCTCTGATTGCTCTGGCTTTCAGGTCTCCTTGTGCACCTCCAAGTCTGCTCCCCACATTGTTTCTCTCTCACACAAATATCTTGCTTCTCTGATGTCTGTCCAGAGATCATGAAGTGGGGCTGCCCTTGTACTCCTCTCAGCACAAAAGACAGGCCTGGGCAGCTTATGCTCACTCACCAGGCTGAGTTCATTCATTCATGCATTCATTCATTCGACAAATCTTTAATGAGTGTCAGCTGTGTGCCAGGAGCTGGCAAACAGCGGGGAACAGATAGACCAAGTCTTTGTCCTCATAGAGCTGGCGTTCTGGTGGGAAAGGCAGAAGATGAGCAAAAGCAAAAGGAAATAAATAAATATCTGATCACACCTATTGATAAAAGCTGGGAAGGAAGAGAGAGTGTGATGGGGATTTCTTTCAGCAAAAGAGGTCATAGAAGGCTTGCTGGCATGCTCCTTTGTCCAAGGTCACTGCAAGACTCACCCAAACAAGCCATCCCTGTCCCCTCAGGCTGGGTCTGTGATCCCTCCTCATGGCCTTTAAGCACATGGCTGTAATGTAACTTATGTGGGCACGTACATCTCCCCTGCCAGACTGCTAGCACCTTCAGAAGAGTGTTTCTCTCCGAATCCTCTTGTTATCCCTAAAACTCAAGAGTGAAGGACATTTGCAGCAGGCTGTGAAGAATAAGTAAGTGACCTGCAGGTGTCAGAGGTAAAGAGAGGGGCAAAACCATGGAGATGTAAAATTGCACAACATGTTTGTCAAATGGGTTTCACTAGTTGATGTGGAGAAGACATGAATATGGAAGGAGGGGAGAACTGGCAGGAGAAAAGCCTAGATTGTGCCCCAATTATAAAGTGTCTTGAATGCCAGCATATGCTATATGGACTCAGTCTTACCATCAGCAGGGAACCGTATGGTTTCTTTCTTTCTTTCTTTTGAAATGAAGTCTTACTCTGTCGCCCAGGCTGGAGTGCAGTGGTGTGATCTCAGCTCACTGCAAGCTCCGCCTCCTGAGTTCACGCTATTCTCCTGCCTCAGCCTCCCGAGTAGCTGGGACTACAGAGACTACAGGCGTTTGCCACCAAGCCTGGCTAATTTTTTGTGTGTTTTTAGTAGAGACGGGGTTTCACTGTGTTAGACAGAATGGTCTCGATCTCCTGACGTCGTGATCTGCCCGCCTCAGCCTCCCAAAGTGCTGGGATTACAGGCGTGAGCCACCGCGCCTGGCCAGGAATCATACAGTTTCATTCCCCTCCGTCCCCTGGCACCTGCCACATTGCCTACATGTAGAAGGTGCTCAATAAATACATATGGGATTGAAGGGCACTGGAGGAAAAGGACTGAGTTAGTTCTTTGTCAGCAGCTGGGCAGTGACCAAGGGTGATCTAAGTGGAGTCAGAGTGGTCAGCTGCCAAGAGTCCTCCTGGCACCCACATAGCACTCCCTTCCCATCACAGCATCTGAAATCACTCTGTTAGGGAGTCATTTATTAGGCGCTTTGGAAATGGAGCTCCCCAAAGTCTCCAGAAGACAGTACTGTCTTAATGGTGATTTACTGCCAATGAGACCAGAACAAGATCCAGGGGGTGGGGGTGAGATGTGGAGTGGAAGATAGAGCCCAGTCTGGCGACTGGAGTTTGGTCATTTCCAGTTCCTTTAGAGCAAACCCTGACCTGGCAGGTGAGAAGGAAAGGGCTCACTGGGTAGAGCACTGGACTTAGGTTGTTGCTAATTCACTAAGGGACTCAGGCAGCCTTTCTCCCTCTCAGAGTCTTGGTTTCTTCATCCCTGCAAAGAGGCTGTAGGGGACCTGTGTTTTACCTGCTCAGCATTCAACTCATCCTTTTCTGGAAGGTGCACCCCAATATGGCTTTGGAGAACCCTCTTCAGTCCATGCTGTTTAGATGGGGCTGACTCCACCCTTCAGTCCCAGGTTTGGCTAATCTGAATCATGATGGTTGGTTTAGTAATGAGTATGTGACCTCAGCTGGGTCAATGAGAGCTGGACTTTTGGGAGAGGACTCTTTTATTCTCAGGGTAACTCAGCTGGGAAAATGGGATCCTGGGGCTACCTATGACCACTTCTCCATCTTTGAGGACAGTCAGCCTGAGAATGAAGCCATCTAGAGGAAAGTAGAGATCACAAATGGAGAAAAGAGACAGATTTCTAGTAACACCTGTTGGGCCCCTCGATTCCGCCATGCTTCAAGCTAGTCCAAGCCTTTATATTTGTGGTTATATAGACCAATACATGCCCCTTCTATTTTGCTTAAGTCAATTTGGGGTGAGTTTCTCTCACTTGCAGCTGGCAAGGGGGATTACCTCAGGGAGGGGGTCTCTCTATTCTGATGACTGTGTAGTTTTCTCTGGCTAAGCTGATTTGTGAGTTACTAGCACATGACCAGGCTCAGGAAGGTGGGCAAGAAGGCCTGGAGAAGTGTGTGGGGTGACAGTAGACACAGGCTGAGCCCAGTGGAGCACATATAATTCAGAAGTTGGCTGAGCAGAGAGAGAGAGAACCTGAGAGGAGAGAGTGAACAGAACAGGGGGGAAACTAAGGCAGGAGAGCGTCACAAAGGAGCAACTGTACGCTTATAATTCACCAGGCAGCCAGAGGGATGATCTGAAAGAATAAATCAAAGTCGAGCATGGGGGCTCATGCCTGTAATCCCAATACTTTGGGAAGTCGAGGCGGGAGGATCAGTTGAGCCCAGGAGTTTGAGACTGGACTGAGCGACACAGGGAGACCCTGTCTCTACAAAAATAAGAATGAATTTGCCAGGCTTGATGGTGCAAGCCTGTGGTCCCAGGTACTCGGGAGGCTGAGGTAGGAGAATCACTTGAGNTCTTTCTTTCTTTCTTTCTTTCTTTCTTTCTTTCTCTTTCTTTTCTTCTCTCTCTCTCTCTTCTCTTTTTCTTTTCAGATAGGGTCTCACTTTGTCACCCAGGCTGGAGTACAGTGGTACAATTATAGCTCACTATAACCTCAAACTCCTGGCCTCAAGTGATCTTCTCACCTCAGCCTCCCACGTAGCTGGGACTACAGGTACACATCACCACACTTGGCTAATTTTTTTATTTTTTGCAGAGACAGGTCTTGCTATGTTGCCCAGGCTGGTCTCAAACTCCTGTTCTCAAGTGATCCTCCCACCTTAGCCTCCCAAAGTGCTGGGATTATGGGTGTAAGCCACCATGCCAGTCCAAAGCACAGTCTCTTTCTATTATACTTTCTAAGGTCCTAGAATTTAGGAGTTACATTTCATGCACATTTAAGTTGTATCCATATTTTATTATTATGAGCAATGCTGTAATGAACATCTTCATAGTTTAGATTATGTTATTAGCATGAATTCCTAGGAGCAGAATTAAGGGTCAAGGTGGAATTAAGGGTCTGAGCATTCATTCAGTCAACAGATATTTCTCATCACTGCCACTGCTGCCAGTCTGGTCCATCCTTGCTCACCTGGATGTCCATGGGGGCCTCTTAAGTAGATATACTACTTCCTCACCTCCTCCTGTGGCATATTGAAAATTAGTCCCAATTCTTTGCCTCTTGCTGCAGCCACACCTTTGCCAATGGGATGGATAGATTTCTGTCTCCCTTAACCTTGGCCTTGGTCATTGAATGGCATTGGTCAACACGATGGAGCCTAAGTGGGCCCCCACCTGGGATTTAAGAGTGTTTTCGGTCGAGCACGGCGGGCTCACACCAGTAATCCCAGAACTTTGGGAGGCCGAGGCGGGCGGATCACAAGGTCAGGAGATCAAGACCATCCTGGCTAACATGGTGAAACACCATCTCTACTAAAAATACAAAAAAAATTAGCTGGGCTTGGTGGTGGGCACCTGTTGTCCCTAGCTACTCGGGAGGCTGAGGCAGGAGAATGGCGTGAACCCAGGAGGCGGAGCTTGCAGTGAGCTGAGATCGCACCACTGCACTCCAGCCTGGGCGACAGAGCAAGACTCTGTCAAAAAAAAAAAAAGGAAAAAAAAAGAGCATTTTCACTCGCCCTCTTGTATTTCTGCCATGGCCACTGGAACATGTCTTGGCTCCCCTGCTGCTGCTGGGAGAAGAATCAGATACAGCTGGAGCAGAGCCACTCCAACTTGTCTGCAGGCCTGTGAGATGAGATGATCATTGTTTGAAATCACTGGGTTTTGGGGTGGCTTGTTATGTAGCATTACTGTGAAATAGCTGACAGATATGCCCCCCACCTCCAATCTATTCTCCATACACCACCATTATCTCTTTAATATTTTTAAAATAATTTGTGCTTTATGTGCTGTAGAGCTTTGCCACTCCATGCCCAAGGACCCTAGGAGCAAGCTGATGAGATACAGGAAGCAGAGGTGGCTGATCAGGCCACAGTACACTCAGATCTCTTCCACATTCATGAGGGTTGACCAAGGCCAAGGTGGCTCACAGAGGAGGTGGAAGAAGACTGAAACCCTCACTGGAAGGAGAAAGGGAAGGGCCAGCCCCCAACGTTTACCAGGGCCTGTTTCATCCTCTCAAATCTCACCATGGTTCTAACTATCCCCATTCCACCCACAAGGAAACAGCCTCAAAAAAGCAAAGTGGCTTTTCCAGAGTTGCATGGTGAGGACGTAGCAGTGGTGGGATTGGAACCCTGGCCACCCTGTTGCCAAGATAAGTCCTGCCCTGCATGCCTTGGCTGGTCTGATCCTAGGGAGTCAGATCAGACCTCTCCCTATGATCACCCCTTCTGCCTCTGGTTATGGCTACTCTCTGGCTATGTGACCTGAGGCAAGTAATGTCACCTCTCTGGGCCACTAGATTGGAAACTCTGACAGCAGGGAATTCCTTTTGCTGACTGCTCTATCCCTTCATCTAGAACAGAGCCTACCACTTAATAGATGCTGAAGTAAAGAATGAATGAAAGAATAAATGAATAGGTCTATTTGCCTATCTCTTCATCGAAACCCCAGAATTTCTTCTGTTGAGCACCAGACACAAGGGTGCTTGAATTTGGAGACTATTTTGATAGCCTCCGAGTCCAGAGAGCCCTGGGAATAAGACAGCCTGATTCTAGCCCAACTATTCTCCAGAAGTGACTTGTTTGCTCCTCTGTTTCTCCTCTATCAAACTGACCTTATTGTAGTTCCTACCACAGAGATTGGACGAGGTTGATTGAGATGTAAGGCACCTGCCACACAATTAGTGCCCAATAGACAGGTTGTTGCCATCTGGATTAATGGTAGATGTTTAGACTAAGTGACCAGCAGAGGATATGACTGAGCAGAAACCTCAAGACCCCCTAGAGGGGAATGTTGAGGTCTCCAGGCAGGAGACCTTAACTATCTCCTGAGGACAGTATAAGCAGTAAGGTCTCAGTTGGGGGCATGGACAGGAAGCGGGTGAGAGAAGCATACTCCTGGCTGTTTTATTCCTTCTCTGAATTAGGTCCCTGCTGAACTGTCCTTGGATAAGAGGGACTCGGAGGTGGCAGGCACTTGTAATGAGCAGAAAGCTCACCCAGGCAGGGCTGGCCATTGATCGCCTGGCTCCTGGGTTGTTTCCGCAGCAAGGAAGGAGGGAGAGGGAGTACGTGTGTCCCCAGGAGCTGCATGCAAGTGTCCAGGCATCAGTGTGACCCTGAAGTAGAGATGGCGGGGTGTGGCAAGGGGGATGGCCAGAGGCCCCCAACCCCAGTCTGTGCTCAGCACACATGGGGCGCCAGGTGAGTTCCAGGCACTTGGCATCCGTGATCTCCTGTAATCCTTACAAAACTATCTCACAAGGAGGAATTCTTACCCCTATGGAGATCAGAGCTCAAGAAGCTCAGAAAGGGAAAGTGATTTGCCCAAGGTCACATAACAGTCACCTGTGACTTCCAGTCTAAAAGCCAAATATGCAAAAATTGTGACTTTCTAGGTTGGAGTTTTGTTTCCTACCTCAAGCCCCCTTTCTACCAAGAAGTGGAAACCTAGTCTTGGTCATTTCGGAATCCCCCACTTCAGAATATCCCTGCCCCCGACCCAGTCAGTCCTAGGCTTCCCATCTGTTCTGATTTTCTATTATTGCATAAGGAATCACCCCAAAATTTACAATTACAAATCATTTATTCTCCTAACAGCTCTGGGGTAAACTAGGCTCCGGCAGGTGATCCTTGTTCAGAGTCCCTTATGCCGTTGCAGTTGGATGTTGCAGTTGGACACTGGCTGAGGCTGGAGCTATCTCAAAGGTGTGACTGAGCTATCTCAGTCACATATCTGGCAGCTAATGCTGGCTGTTGGTTAGAGCCTTAGTGAGGACTGTGGCATCTCCAAGTCACCTGGGCTCCCTCACAGGGTGGCTGCTGGGGTTCAATAGCAAGCAACCCAAGAGAACCAAACTGAAGTTGCCTCACCTTTTATGACCTAGCCTCAGAAGTCACGGAGAATCCTTGTGCCGTAGGCATATGCCACATTCAAGGGAAGAGAACGTAAGTCCCACCTCTCTATGAAAGGAGCAGCAACATCTCAACATGAACCCATGGGATGGGAAGCTGTGGCCATCCTGAAAATACAACCTGCTGCACTATCTTTCCTCTGAGCTGGCCTCGTCCCTGACTGCTCTGCAGTCAGTGGTCCACAGTCTGCAACCTCTGGGTCTTCACTGCAAGCTCCCCTTGGCTGGGCCTCCTGGGCCACATCCATGCCTCTTGAAATAAGGGGATTGTTTTGCTGCTTCTCACACCAAATTGCAGAACGCAGGGGCCTCATGACACCATCTTCGAACGCTTTCTCTTTTCTTCCCCTTTCTCACCTCCGGACAGGAAACAGAGGCAGGGGCGTGTAGTAAGGGCTTAGTAACTGTTAGCTGCTGTTTGTATGGTTATTGTAAGGTATGGTGGGAGTGCAGGGAAGGGACAGAGCCTTCTGCCAAAGGTGTGGGAATAGTCAGGGCAGGCCTCACAGAGGAGGCAACATGGGCTGGAGTTTATCAGGCAGGGAAATGAGAGGAGGGACAGTCAAAGGACAAGGGACAAAAAGTGCCAAGGTGTGGGGGGTGAAGGGAACATGGAACATTCAGGACAGGGAGGGGCCCCACCTGCAGGGCTGGGAAAGGCCATCCATGCCAAACCATTGCGGGGTACGCATGCTCAAAGCAGAGAAACGAAGGTGGTTCAGGACTCAGAGAGGCTGGCAAGGCTACTGAAGGGGCTCTCTGTGAAGGTCCACTCTAAAAGCCACAATTCCAGATCTCCTTCAACCACCACCCCAGCCCTCCCAGGGCAGTATGCCCAGCTTTAGGATCTTGGAGAAATGAAGCAGTTCAAGCTTCCTTCCAGCTTTATAGCCCCTTTCCTTCTGGCAGGGTGAAGGTGGAGCACACCGGGTGTTCTCAGTGGCTTCCCAGGGTGGCTGACTCAATTAGAGGATTTGCCAGTAGGTAGCAGAGTGTGTAATAACTCTTATTGTTTCATGAGGAGCACTGTGTTTAATTTAGATAACTCTACTGCTTGGCAAGGGAGAAAACTGCAGCCCTAGGGCTTGATGAGAGGCGTATCTATTTGCGACTTCTGACAGAGTCCCTTCATCTGAGTCTTGGCAAATCCCCTACCAGTCACCACCTCCTCCCTCTCCCCCAGCACTATCTCTATAGACTGGGATCCTCAGACTCCCTGAGATTCTGATTCCATAGGTCTGGGATGGGGCCCCAGATTATTCAGATGAAGGTGGCCCACAAACATACTTGAGAAGCCCTATTGAGGAGGGAGATTAGGTTGGGATCATGAAGCACCTCGAATGTCAGCTAAAGAAGTTCAACTCCAGCCTGGGTGGCAGAGCGAAACTCTGTCTCAAAAAAAAAATAAAAAATAAAAAATAAATAAATTAATTAATAAATAAAATAAAATAAAATGGCATTTGGCCGGGCGCGGTGGCTCAAGCCTGTAATCCTAGCACTTTGGGAGGCTGAGGCGGGAGGATCACAAGGTCAGGAGATCGAGACCATCCTGGCTAACAAGGTGAAACCCCGTCTCTACTAAAAAGTACAAAAAACTAGCCGGGCGAGGTGGTGGGCGCCTGTAGTCCCAGCTACTCAGGAGGCTGAGGCAGGAGAATGGCATGAACCCGGGAGGCGGAGCTTGCAGTGAGCTGAGATCCGGCCACTGCCCCCCAGCTTGGGTGACAGAGCGAGACCCCGTCTCAAAAAAAAAAAAAAAAAAAAAAAAAAAAAAAAAGAAGTTCAAACAGCTACCATCTGCTTGCTTTGCACCAGCTGGACATGGGGGCAAGATTTTGTTTGAAAGAAGGAGTTTGAAGCAGGTGTGGTGGCATGAGCCTGTAATCCCAGCCTGAGATAGGAGGACTGTTTCAACCCATGAGTTCAAGACCAACTTGCTCAACATAGCAAAATGAATGAAAGAAAGAAAGAGGGAAAAGAAAAGGAAGGAAAGAAAGAAAAAAGGAAGGAAGGAAGGAAAAGAGGGAGGGAAGGAAAGAAAAAGGAAGGAAAGGAAGGAAAGAAGGAAAGGAAAGGAAAGGAAAGGAAAGGAAAGGAAGGAAAATAAAATAAAGAAAAAAGTTTGAAACCAGAGCTGACCAGCACCAGGGTTTGTCTTAACAAAACTAATTGGTTCTTCTGACAAATGTTCACCAACACCTGCTCAGGGCCAGGCCTTGTCCTGAGGACCCTGAGGTGGGAGAAGTTACTTTAGTCTGGGTTAGTCTGGTTGTGGGGGTTGAGGGGGGACAGACATGGGAATAATGGCCTGAGATAACTATGTGACCCAGAACCTGAATTGAGAGCAGTTCACAGTTCTGCCACAGCCCAGGGAATGCAAGGATTAACTCTGCTTCTCAGAGGTGGGGGCTTTTGGGTTGGGCCTTAGAAGAATGAATAGGAGTTCACCAGGGGAAAAGGTCAGGAGGGTGAGGATGGAGTGGAGAGAGGTAGTTTGAACTTTCTTCTTTTCCCAGAGGGTCCCGTTTTCCCAGAGGGCCCTTGTGGCGCTGCTTACGGAGTCCAGTGGTAGTCCAGGTGACCCAGGTTGCTCGTGGCTCCCTGGGCTCCCCACCCCCATGTCACACTGCCACACATCCCAAGGTCTGCTGCCTCCAGTTACCTGGCAGAGTGGGAATCCCAGGGTAAAAGCCTTCCTCATTGTCACATAATGAAGAGTTCCGGCTACTGCAGGGCCCTTTGAAAGGACTTCTTTTCTTCCTTGGGCTTTAAAATATTTTTGGACTCTGGGTCTATTATTCTCACATTTAATTAATGTTCCACTTGACTAATAAGATATAACAGAAGCAGCTGGGATCGCCTGGAGGCTGGGGAGTGGGAGAATTGCATGTTATAGGAAGAAGAGAGGCTTCAGGGGCTAGCAGCCTTGGGAGGGGGCAGACACGAACTAGGTGAGGCATGTACTGGGGCTCATCTACACGGCTGGCAAGAAACCCACCAAAGCAACATCCTAGCTCTGTGCTGTGCCCTGACTGTCATCCTCATGAGGGCTGCACCCCTTTGAAGTCCCACCATTTCCACGGTCCCTTCATTCTCCTACCTCCCACCACAGCTTGGGCAGTGGTTCTCAAAACTTAGTGGGGGGCCAGGTGTGATGGCTCATGCCTGTAATCCTAGCACTTCGGGAGGCTGAGGTGGGTGGATCACTTGAGGTCAGGAGTTTGAGACCAGCTTGGCCAACATGGCAAAACCCTGTCTCTACTAAAAATACAAAAATTAGCAGGGTATGGTGGCACACACCGGTAATCCCGGCTACTCGGGAGGCTGAGGCATGAGAATCGCTTGAACCAGGGAGGTGGAGGTTGCAGTGAGCCGAAACGCGCCACTGCACTCCAGTCTGGGTGACAGAGTGAAACTCTGTCTCAAAAAAAAAAAAAAAATTAATGGGGTTCAGAAACTCTGTAGGTAAAAATGGGGCATGTGCATAAAAATGCAGCCTCCTAGCTCCACTCCAGGAAGTTGGCAGGTTGAAGCCCAGGAATCTGCATTCTGCAGGGCAGGCTCAAGTGTTTCTGATGCAGGTTGAACTGGGACAAACTTTGGGAAATCCTGATTTCGACAATAAACTCCATTCTCATCTATAAAAGGTCCTATGATTGTTCAATCGTAGGACCACCAGTGACACCATTGTAAGGATGGGGAAGTAGGTAGGATGGGCGCGGCCACAGTTAGCATTCCATACACATCAACTGCCATGGTTGGGGCGAGGGACTGCATCTGTCTGGTCTCCTGCTGTCCCGGGCTCCAAGAGGGTGATCAATGAGCATGTGGCAAGCGGTTTTCCTTTGGACAGTTCCAGGAGACAGTGGGAGGGAGAAGAGCTGAAAGTTACTACTTCATCCTCCTATACCGTTTGAATGTTTTAACATGAATATACGTTATCTTCATAATTTTAAAAACTTGTTTAATTTTGAATTAGTTTGTTAAATGATGAAAATCACCTTCTTGAGGCTTCGGGTTCTCTTTGTAAGACTTTTTAATTAAGAGCAGAGTCGGGCAGAATCTGAATCCATGGGGCCTGTGGAGGCTGTGTACCAGCATCCCTTGGCATGCTTCTTTAATTGCAAGTTCCTAGGCCCCAACCTAGGCCTCCTGCATCAGAATTTCTAGGGCTGGCACCGGCCTTACTAACAAGCACTCCAGGCAACATGCTGCAGGTGGCTTGTGCCCCACCAGTAAGAGGCACTGGGAGAAATGTCCTCTTGGGGGTGGAGGAAGGCATCTGACACCCCAATGGCAGAGACCTCGGCATCCTCTCCCTCCTTTGTACCTGCCCCAGCCCTCAACTCCAGTCTAGGCACTTAGGAATTCAGAAAGACACATTGGTGGATGAAAAGTGCACTGAAGGGCCGGGCACAGTGGCGCACACCTGTAATCCCAACACTCTGGGAGGCAAGGTGGAAGGATCACTTGAGCCCAGGAGTTCAAGATCAGCCTGGGCAATACAGTGAGACTCTAATCTCTCTTAAAAATTAAAATTTAAAAATAGAGACAAATATCTACATTAAAAAAAAAAAAAGATGCACTGAAGCCCAGAGACGGGCAGTGACTTCCCGAAGTCCAACAGAAAGAGAATGGGAAGCAGCAGAGGAAGTCGCTTAAGAGACTAGGCTTGGACCCGGACCTGCCTGGAGTAAAAAACAAAACAGCTGTTTCCTCAATGAGCTGTGTGGCCTTGAGCAAGTGCCTTCACCCTCCCCCACCAACTGCCCACATGGCTCATTTATAAAATGGGGCTGTTCTTCCTTATCTCAGAGCTGGGGTGGAATAAAGTTTGTACACAGAGGTAATTGGAGCTATGCCTGGCTCCTGCTAACTCATAATAAATGGAAGCTGCTATGTTATTGTTGACATCACACTTTTCAACACCACCAACACTGAGGCAGCACAGGGCAGGGGTTAAACACCCAGGCTCTAGAGCCCTTGGCCGCACTTGTTATCTGAGTGACCTTGACCAAGTCACTTCACTCCTCAGGGCCTCGGTTGTCCCACTTGTAAAATGGGGATGAGGATAATAACCATAATACTAACTTCATAGGGCTGCTGTGAGTTGACATTTGTAATGCCTTTAGGATGGCGTTTGGCACACAGTAAGCCCTAAGTGAATGTTGGCTGTTATTATCGGCAGCCTGGACTAGAAGCCTGGCTGCACCCTGGGGAGGAAGCGTGCCTGCTTGCTTCACTCCTCGTCCCCAGGCCCTCTGAAAATCCCAATAAAAGCTGATTCTATAATGAATGTACCTCTCAACCAAGCACGGCTGTGGCCACACAGCTCTGATGAAAACGAGGCCATGGCGGCAGCACCACATCCATACAATTAAGCAGCTCAAAGGTGCTGAGGAGGTGGGTGTCAGCCTCAGGTTATCGATTTCCTCGGGACCACAGCCTGGGCCAGACAGGGGCCTCTGCTGAGATGGGAGACAGCATGGCAGGACTAGAGCCAGGGTGAGGGGCCTGGAGCCAAAACCTCTCAGGCCAGGGTGTCCTGGGAGCTGAAAATGTCCCCTTCCCTCCAGAATGGCCACATATGTGCCCATGCTTCACAATAACACCGGTGTAACACAGGAGCTAATATAGAATGAACACTTAGAGAGCATCACGTAATGTTCAACCATAGGTACAATCACGACCCGTTTTATAGATAAGGAAACTGAGTCCCAGAGAGGCAGAGGTACTCACCCAAGTTCACTCAGCTGGGATTCAAGCCCCCAGGTCCGTCTAAGTCCAAAGTCTTTCGCTTAACCACCACCAGATTGCCTGTCATTTACTACTTGAGAAATTCATTGCTTGTCCTCAGTTCTCCCATCTGCGAAATAGTCGTGGAGGACTGCATTCAATGGTCTTGAAGGGCTTGTCTCCAGTTTTTGTTTGCAGTGAATTAACACTTCTTGGGGATGTTTTGGAGTCAGTCAGGAAGGATGAGCAGAGGCCAGACCATGAGCTGGGAATTAATCCTGCTACTTTCCAGAGGGCCTTTCACACCCACCATGGCCCAAATTGTCATTAATAATAGCTAACATTTCCAAGGGCTTACCATGTGTCAGACACTGTTCTAAGAATACGAATTATTTCCATCCTAACCTATCCCTGAGGTAGCCACTCTACAACTATTTTCCACCTGAAGAAACTGAGGCATAGAGAGGTTAAACAACTTGCCCATCTAGATCCTATGGGTGCTGGGCCCATATCCCCTTTACTTGCTGACACACCCATCCCCCAGCTACTGTGAGTGGTGGCTGCTGAAAAGCACAGCTGCCCCCTTCTCCTGAGACCTGTCCTTGGCATATGGGTGCCATCTTACCCCAAATGTCTTCCCACCGGGGACAACTCTTGGGCAATGGCTGTCTGAAGTGTGAGTACAAACAACTGGACTATGGCCCCAAGAAACCTGTTACAGGTTGAACTGTGCTGCCCAACAGAAGATATGTTGAAGTCCTAACCCCTCATATCTCTGAAAGTTACCTTATTAGGGTCATTGCAGGTGTATGTTAAGATGAGGTCATACCTGAGTAGGTACACTCTCATTCCAGTATGACTAATGTCCTCATAAGAAGAGGAGAAGAGACAGAGATGACTATGTGACAATATAGACAGGGACTGGAGAGATCCATCTACAGGGCAAGGAATGCCAAGGACCACCAGCCACCACCAGAAGCTAGGAGACACAAGGAAGGATTCCTCCTCAGGTTTCAGAGGGAGCATGACCTTGCTGACACCTTGATCTTGGACTTCCAGCCTCCAGGACTGTGAGACAATCCGTTTCTGTTGCTTAAGCCACGCAGTCTGTGGTACTTTTGTTATGGCTGCCCTAGCAAACTAATACAGAGCCCTTGAGCAATGAGTACCTGACATGCGGTCCCCTTGCCACAATGTGGGATAGTTCCACGGTGTTATGCTTCAGAGCCCACCCCCGCCCTCCACATCCCCCACCCTC
>NW_016819747.1:26947-56186 GCF_001698545.2 Rhinopithecus bieti | reverse complement strand
CCCTCCCATCCCCCCCCCTTCCCATCGCCCCACCCCACTTCTAACCCCACCTTTGGAAAGAGAACTCAAGTTTCCTTGGGAAGAACTCTCCTCATACTCAGTTCTTGCACTTTCCGAGGCCTCATTCCACTTCCTGACTCAGCGAGTAGGCACATGGCCGAGGGCTGGCCAATCAGAACATTCCATCACTCCTCACTCACAGTGATTGCCTCAGGGATGGGCACATGCCCCAACCAAGGACGGCTGTAGCCACACAGTTCTGATAAAAATGAGGCCGTGGCGGCAGCACCACACCCGTACAATTAAGCAGCTTAAAGGTGCTTAATTCCAGTATGACTGGTGTCTTCATAAGAAGAGGAGAAGAGACACGCAGAGAGGTGACAATGTGACAATATAGACAGGGACTGGAGAGATCCATCTACAGGGCAAGGAATGCCAAGGACTGCCAGCCACCACCAGAGGCTAGCAGAGCTTCCAATGAGCTTCAGGTTCAGGACCACTGTTGGACCTGCTGGAAACAAGTTTCTTCCCTCCTTTCGAGGTTGCAGAGCGGCCAGGAGTGTGCCTGGAGAAGCTAGTGGTTTTCATACCACAGGGAGAAAGGAAGGGTTGAGTGGCAGAGTCAGGGATTCCTGATGATGTCCACAGTGGCCGTTTGGAAGCTTAGTCCACCCACTTCCTCCACCTCCCTTTAGCAGCTCCCCATCTTACCCGGACTAAAAGGCAAGTCCCTACCAGGCCCATGCAGTCCACCCCCATTGGTCTGACCTTGTCTCCTCTGCTGTCCTCAACACTTGCTCTTCACCAGCATCCAACCTCCCAGTCCCACCTTGGCACCATTGCACCTGCTATTCCCTCCATCCAGATACTCCCTAGAGAGCTTCACGGCTCCCTCCATCCAGCCTCAGCTCAGTTTTCACCGCCTTAGAGAGGCCTCCCTTGGCCACCCCCACACTAAAACAGCAGTTCCTATCACTCACTATCCTCTTATCCAGTTGTATTTTTCTTCACAGCACCTGTCACTACTGACATTGCTTATTGCTGTGGACAAGACTTCTTGGTTGTAGCTCAATTGTTGTCTTCATCTTGAATAATAAGCATGCATTGAGCACTGCTCGATACAAGGCCCCATTGTGGCTAGGGATATAATCAGAATCACAATACTTGTGTCCTTGGTTTACTTTCACAACTCCGTGGGTATCCAGCAGCCCACTGGAATACACAGCAGGGGTTTATACGTGTTCTTCATGGAACATGAGACTCCATGTTGCTGTGGTTAGCTGAGTTCCTTTCTCTTCAAAAGTTCTTTTATTTTAGCCATTTCTCCTCACTGTCTGTTTCCCTAAATGAAACAGTAGATACAACAACTGTCAGATAAGTGGATTATGTGAGTTCTGGAAAGTCCGGGAAACCAGCAGTCCTGGATTCAATTTCTAACTCTGCCCTTTTTTGGCTGTAGTAAAGTAATCTATTGCTGAGTAACAAATCACCCTGCAATTTCCTGGCTTAAAGCAACAACAGTCATTATAGTCTCCTGGGGGTTGACTGGGTATGGCAACCTGGATCTTGCTTGGAGGTATTTTTATGTAGTTGCAATCCAAGAGCTTGAGTTATTTTGAAGGCTTCCTTATTCACATACCTGGTGGTTGCTGCTGGCTATTTGAAACATCAGCCTAAGCTGTTGACTGAAAATCTACATCTGACCTCTCCGTGTAGCTTGAGCTTCCTCACAGCATGGCATCTGGGTTCCAACAGCTGGTGTCCCAACAGAACCAGGTAGAAACTGTTGCCTTACATGACCTAGCCTTGGAAGCCACATAGCATTCTTTGTGCTGTACTCACGTATCTGATTCTTGAGGAGAAAACATAGATCCCACCTCTCGATGGGAGGGCTATCAGTATCACATTGCATGAAGAGTATGTGGAATGGGAGATTTAGTTGTGGCCACCTTGGAAAATACAATCCGCCACAAATGCTTTTAGGGGCTAAGTAGTGAACAGATACGTGGGAGCTATCTGTTATTTTTTGAAATATGAGGAGTGGTGGGGTCCCTGGCCTCCTGGAAATGTGTGCCCCTTCTAAAAACATCCAAATTCAGATTAGAGAAGCCACAATGTGAGTCAAATAAAACAAGTCCATGGCTGGTTTCATCTGAAGGACCAGGAGTTGCAGCTCCTGCCCAGGTAACTAACTGTAGGGAAGGGAATTCTTACCTACTGAGCAACCTCCAAGTGCTGTGGGCTGCGCTGGCCCTTCACATGTGCCACAATGATTGTGAAGCCTATTTTATGTCTGAGGAAACTGAGGCACCAAATGGTGTTAACCAGTGTAATGCCTACATGATTTAGCTGAATTTCTGCCCTGCCTTAACTCTGCTTATCTTTAAAAAACAGGATGCCAAGGCCAGAAGTTCACCCTTGTGACCAAACTGGCTGAAACTGGTGAGATCCAAGATGGCAGTTCACTTGATCTCCAAAGAACCTCTAACTTCATTATAATATAATTTCCTTGCTAAATGGGACACTCCCACCAGTGTCATGACAGTTGACATTGTCATGACAATGGCCAGAAGAAACTATAAAGGGACAAAAAGGAAGGTAGTAACTCTGGTTCCAAGGAGTTCTTCTCCCATTTCCAGAAAAGACTTGAATATTCCTCCCCTTGCTTTTAATGCCCAACCTTTTCATTAAAGATAAAGCCTGTATCTAAGGTTTCCCAACTCTCAGGAGCTGAGAAGTTGATTTGTGAGCCAAACTCCCACTTCTAAATTCCATGGCTGTCGAATAAAGCATGCACTGTTTGATGCTTACTTTTGGGTTCGTGTATTGGCTTCACAGCACAGAACAGGAGAAGGCCCCATCTTCTGGGGAACTGGCTTTGTTGGTAACAAGAGGACTGGCCCAGAGTCAGAGTTAGGAAGTGATAAAGCCAGGTGTCTGCCACAGCTGGTTCTTTCCCCTGAAGGGCCCACCTTCCTGGGCTGTGAAATGGGAGGGTGAATGGTGCTAACTGTAAAGTGCTGTGCACACACTGGGTTGTGATTTAACACTGATACTTAGAAAGAAGTGGTGAGATGGCCAGGAGTGGTTTTGCAGATGGAGAGGTGAAAAGCAGAAACAGGTATAGTTTCTGCTATAGTATATAGTTTCTGCTAAGGGTATAGTAAGGGTGGGAGCCCCACCCTGCGACCCCAGGAGAAGCTTTGGAAAGGCATCACCAGAGAGGCAGGCGTACTGGTGGGCAAGGGATCTGGACCAACAGGATATGAGCCATAGTGAAGCGGCTGTGAGGAAATGAAGAAAATTCAGAGATGGAGTTGATTATAGGGAAACAAAAAGGTGAGGAAGTGATCCGTGAGCACGTGACAGTCACCGAGGAAGTGGCAGTGACTGCGGAGTTGAGAGTCCCTGGGCAAGGGCACCTGTCCAAGCCACTGGAAGGGGGCAGTGATGCCACCATGCTCCTAAAGTGCCTCTCATAGAGAACAGGAGTTGGTTTCCTACCCCTGTTCCTCTGCTAGAGGTCTTCCACGGTGACGCCACTGTCTCCCACCTTCAGGCCTCATCAGCCTCCTCACCAGCTTCCCCGCGGGTCTCCCTGTCTCATCTTGCCCCCAACAGTCTATTCCAGAGTGGCCTTCTAAAGGGTACAGCAGATTCTGTCACTCTCTGCTGCAAACTCTCCCGCAGTTCCTGGGTGCTCTTCGAATAAAATGCAGACTCCCATCACCCTGTTCTGTTGTGCTAAGTGGCCCTTCTTACCAGCTGGTATTTTCTCCTCTACCTACTTGTTCAGTGGTTCTGGTCTGTCTCTCTTGCCAAGCACCAAGAAAAGGTCGACTTGCTCCTGGGTGTAACCTCGGCACATAGTAGGTTCTCAAATATTTGCCGACTGCTTCTGTTGCAATCTTCCTGTCTCTGGAAAAGGTAACTCTAACCTAACAGTTGCTCAGGCAAAAAAACTTTTGGATCATTCTTGATTCCTCTCTTTTCTAATGCCCCACCCCATTCATCAGCAAATTGTATTGGCTCATCCTGCAAAATACATTTGGAGTTCCACCCATTTGTCCACCTCCAGAGCTGCCACCCTGGTCCAGCCGACTTCATGGTCTCTGTTTTTATCCGTCCCTCCTGCCAAAATGTAAATCCAGGAAGGCTTTATCTTTTTTGCTCATTGCAGTGCTCTCAGCTTCCAGCACTGTTCCTGGTACATGGTAGCTGCCATGAATTAATTTTTAAGTGAGTTCAGGCTGCAGCCATCAAGGCAAGGCACACTGGAAGTCTGGGCCAGGATGAACAACTAAACACACACACATTCACACACACACATTCACGCACACACACATTCACACACACACATTCACATATACTCACACACATACACACACACTCACACACATTCATATTTAAAAGCTAAACAAACAGGCTGGGTGTGGTGGCTTACACCTGTAATCCCAGCACTCTGGGAGGCTGAGGTAGGCAGATCTCTTGAGCCCAGGAGTTCAAGATCAACCTGGTCATCATGGCAAAACCCCATCTCTACTAAAAATACAAAAATTAGCTGGGCGTGGTGATGTGTGCCTGTGGTCCCAACTATTTAGGAGGCTAAGGTGGGAGGATCCCTTGAGCCTGGAAGGCGGAGGTTGCAGTGAGCTGTGATCATGCCACTACACTCCAGTCTGGGTGACAGAGTGACACTCTGTCTCTAAAGAAATTAATTAATTAAAAATTAAAAATAAATACATAAAAGCTAAACAAACAAATGAACAGAAAGACAGCAAGAATAAACTCCTTGCCCTACTCTGTCCTACTCCACAGCTACTGACTCATCATTCCTCAGGTGAAAACCTAGTTGGGACCCCTCTTCTTTTTGTCTGCCCAGCACCCACTGTCCCATCTTCTGAGACCACTGCTTTTCCTTTGGAGACCACCTCCAACCCCAATATCAGTCCAGGGGCCTTGAGTGGACAGATCTTCCCCCATACCAGAGGTGGCCTGTCACTGAGACCATATTGATGAGAGTTGCAGCAACTAGCTTCTGGATAGGCATATGACACAGTCTAGGCCAATCAGTGACCCCCAGGATGTCTGTGGAGTCACTGTGAATTTGGTCGTTGTTTGGACGAACGGAGGCAGGATGGCGCACTTCCGGGTTCTTCATCACCAACTTTTCCCGTGCGCGCGAAAATGCAGCCGGCGCCTGGGAAGGTGCAGACCAACCGGGCATGCGCCAGGTGACATCAATCCGAAGAGACCAAGATTTACCTGGTCGCACCTGCGGAACGCCCCCCGGGCGACTCTCTTGGCCTCCTTTGCCGGAGGCCGACAGACCTCTCCCTACCCACCTCCTTCCCTGAAGCTAGGTGACCAAAAATAAATTTGCAGTTTTGCTCCTACCCTTGCCTGCACGCTGGTTCTTTTGTGCCCGCTCTGGTGGTCTTAGAAAAACAAATCAGTCGTCTCTTGCTGGTGGTGGCTAAGCTGTTTTAGGGAGTCTGCCTGGAGCTGTGGGCAGCCATGTTGCCACCGGGAGAAGGAAGCTTGCCTAGAACAGAGTCACTGCAGAGAGAGGCAGAACTGAGATAAAGAAAGGCAGATACATGATGACATCATTTGATGGACTTTTTAGTTACATGAGAGAATAACTTTTCATTTTTTCTTTTTCTTTTCTTTATTTTTTAACAGTTAGGGCCTCACTCCGCTGCCCAGGCTGGAGTGCAGTGGTGTAATCACAGCTCACTGCAGCCTGGAACTCCCAGGCTCAAGCAATCCTCCCCGCTCAGCCTCCCAAGTAGCTGGAGTTGCAGGTGCACGCCACCATACCCAGCTAATGTTTTTTTAAAAAGTGTTGTACAGATAAGGTCTCACCTTGTTGCCCAGGCTGATCTCAAACTCCTGAGCTCAAGTGATCCTCTTGCTTCGGCCTCCCAAAATGTAAGGTTTACAGGCATGGGCCATTGCACCCGGCCCTCTTTTCTTCTTAACTCAATTTGAGGTGGGTTTCTGTCACTTGATCACGACTAAAACAATGTCTTGAGGTGTGTTTCAGAATTTCAGACACTGTTACCCTGCCTCAGGCAAGGCCACACTTCCTATGAAGCTCATTCCTTCTGCAAACCTTTGCTCAAGCCATGCCTCCCTCCCAGAGGGCCCTCCCCCATTTGTGTCCAAATGTTGCCAGTCTTTAAGGCCTGTCCTTTTCTTGAAGCCTGCCCTGATTGCACCCACTAGGACCTTTCCCTCCTCTGGCCTCCCTCAGCTGTTGGACACCGGGTCAGGCAGAGCCCCCAGCTCCTCCCTTCATCTCCTTTCCGTTTCCCACCACTCCTCAGTTCCAGGTAGCCCCGGGCACGCCTGGCCCCCAAGGTCTTGGCAGAGGAAGCGCACGGGACCACTCCAGTCAACTTTGTGACTCTGCTTCCCCATGGTGGTACAATTCGGAATTGCACTGAACTGTGCGGCCCTCCCTGAAACCCAGCTCCTCAAATCCCCAATGAGAGCTGCCACACTGAGAGTCCTGTATTTTTACTTGCTTTGTCTGGCAATCTATCCCCTACCTCTTGGAATCCTTTTCATCAACGCTTAGTGGAGTTTTGTTTGTTTGTTTGTTTGTTTTTTGAGACAGAGTCTTATCTCTGCTGCCAAGGCTGGAGTGCAGTGGTGCAATCATAGCTCACTGCAGCCTCGCATTCCTGGGCTCAAGCAATCCTTCCATTTCAGCCTCCTGAATACCTGGGACTACAGGAGCATGCCGCTCCATCCGACTTGAAACTTAGATTTTTTTTTTTTTAAATGTAGTCTCCCTCTGTCTCCCAGACTGAAGTGCAGCAGCACAATCTCGGTTCACTGCAACCTCCGCCTCCCGGGTTCAAGCAGTTCTCCTGCCTCAGCCCCCAGAGTAGCTGGGACTACAGGCGTCCACCACCACACCTGGCTAGTTTTTGTGTCTTTGGTAGAGACGGGGTTTCACCATGTTGGTCAGTCTGGTTTTGAACTCCTGATCTCAGGTGATCCACCTGCCTCAGCCTCCCAAAGTGTTTGATTACAGGCATGAGCCACTGTGCCCAGCCACAGCTTAGATTTTTTAAGACAGGCCTTTGGAGGCCTGTAAAGGGGGCTGCCACAACTTTGCCCAGCCAGTTCAGCCATAAGAGAAAAAGGGCTCATTTCTCAAAAGAGGCCAGAAATTTACATTTTAGATGAAATTTCCCGATTTTTACAGGTTGGCAACCAATTCAAAGTTCATACATCACTACGTAGGTCAAACAAAATATATCTGGGGGCCGGGCATGGTGGTTCACGACTATAATCTCAGCACTTTGGGAGGCCGAGGTGAGCGGATCAACTTGAGTCGAGGAGTTTGAGAGCAAGCCTGACCAAGATGGTAAAACCCCATCACTACTAAAAATAGAAAAAATTAGCCGGATGTGGTGGAGCATCCCTGTAATCCCAGCTACTCAGGAGATGGAGGCACAAGAATCGCTTGAGCCTGGGAGGTAGAGGTTGCAGTGAGCCAAGATAGCATCCCTGCACTCCAGCCTAGGTAACAGAGTAAGATCCTGTCTCAAACAAACAAAAAACACGTGGATGAGATTTGACAGGAAGTCAACAGCCAGTTTTTTTATCTTGAGCTAAATTTCCCATTTTGCAGACAAACTGAGGCCCAGAGAGGACAATGAGGCTGCTTGGTCACAAGGCCCACAGGTGACACTGTAGGACTGAACACCTGGTCTCTCCTAGCTGCTGGTGGTTTGCTGGACTCATGGGTGTTCTGTGGAACTGACCCTTCCCTCACATCCCTTGGAAAGAACCGACCCTGCTGACACCTTGATTTTGAGCTTCTGATCCCAGGTGGAGAGACTACATTTCTGCTGCTTCAGGCACTCAGTGTGTGGCACTTTGTTACAGAAGTCCAAGCTGCATAATAGCCTGGAAGCTAGGTGAAAATCTGGGATTGCTGGACTCCTGGAAGTTCCGCATGTGAGAATGTGGGAAGTCGCCCCGGCTTGCAACCCACCCCCTTTCTCTTCCTGACCCGGGCTCCATCCTCTACAGCTAAGGGCTTCACATGCTTGCAGATGAACAGCCCAACCTGCAGCTGTCCGTGGCCAACCCTCACATCTAGTGGTACACACGCCAGAGTGATGCAGGTGAACCCCAAAGTTAGGGCTTAGCCTTGGTAGGTTCTTGGCTTCACTCAGGAAATAATTCAAGAGCCAGCAGCAGTGAAAGAAAGCAAGTTCATTAGAGCAACAGTGTACAGGAAAACACCGCCCCACAGACAGAGCAGGGCTCTCCCACAGGCAGAGGGGCCCAGAGTAGCACTGGTGCATTGCTGCCTAACTCTCTTTAAAACCTCTCTTAATTATATGCTAAATAAAAGGCAGATTATTCATGAACTGTCTGGAAAATGGGTGAGGAGTTCCAGGAATTATATATGGTAACTTCCTGGGGGTTTCTATGCATTTGAAAACTGTCATGGGGCTGGTGGGAGTATCTTATGCAAATGTATTATAATTAGCATATAATGACCAATGAGGGCAACTAGAGGTTGCTTTCATCACCATCCTGGTCCTAACTGGTTTGCGCCAGTTTCTTTGCTACATCCTGTCTTGATTAGCAGGTCTGTAACTGAGGCTTGGAAAACAAGTCGTGCTGCTCTCCCACCTCGAGAGGACAGCCTGCCCTTAGGAGCGTGGGCTGGGGAAGAGTCCCACACAGGCCCTGGAAATGGGCTTCAGGACACTGGGACATGGGAACAGAGAATCTTTGAGTACTGAATACTCACGGCCTGGTCTAGAAGGGGACAGGGTGTGCTCCAAGAAGGGGTGTCCCCTGGGTCCTGCAAATTCCTTGCCCCATGGGAAGAGAAGCAGCTGGAGGGGCCCCCTAAAGCACAGGGGCATTTCTAAGAACAGGACAGCAGGAGGTCATCAGGTCAGACTGGCTGCAGGAAGACTGAGGTGGGAGCTGAGAGCAGAGACTTCAACAATGACCATACCTGGACTCTCCAGATAAAGCACTGGTGAAATCAAAGACCAACAATGTTAAGTATTGGCAAGACTGTGGAGCAACTGGAGCTCTCATTCCCCGATGGAGGGAATGCAAAGTGCAAGCTATAGCCACTTTTCCTCATTGTCATTTTACATGAAGGGCAGACATGCTCTTAAGGTAGGACCCAGAAATTCTGCTTCTAGGTGGACTTATGTCCACCAAAGGCTGCTGAAGGGAAGTTAGTGCAGACATCCTCATAATTGCCAAAAGCCAGAAAAGCTCAATAGCAATCAATGGGTGGCTGAATAAAAAAATTGTGACCAATTTAAACAATGGCGCCTCCATACAATAAAAAGAACAAACTACCTGTGCACACCACAGCATAGAAGAATCTCAGAATCATTATACTGACAAAAAAAAAAAAAAAAAAGCCAGACATAAAATTCTACTAACTGGATGATCCCATTCATGTGAAATTCTAGGAGGGGTTTCATTGGTTTGCAGTAATAAAGGTCAGAACAGTGTTGAGGGAGCAGGGGGACAGTGCTCACTGAGAAGGGGCACGAGGGAGCCTGCTGGGAAACTGGAAATGTTCTACTTTCTGGTACAGGAGGGTAGGTGCTATTTAAAAATCCTGATGTGGTGGCACAGGAGGGTAGATGCTATACACTTTAGATTTTTACACTTTGACTTATATATATATTTGATATATATGTTTTTGTATATGTATATGTGTACACATATACATGTGCGTGTGTGTGTGTGTGTATAATGTCTACCCCAAGGCCAGATCAAGACCTCTGCAGGACCCAAGCTGACAAGATTGTGGTGTGCTCCACTCACTCCCCCAATTATATCCAAGTGAAGTCACTAAGTCAGTGAAGAGACGATGAGGACGGGAACCCATTGAGATGATGAGCCTGGGCAGGAGCCTTGGGAACAGGGCAGGCAGCGGGGGCAGGCTGGGAAATATTGATTTAGGAGACAAGATGTGAGGGTGAGTGAGAGAAGAGGGCTGGGGGCATCACTGAGATAAGGAGCTCAGAGATTCTGGTTGAGGGTAAGGGAGGATGAATTCAGGATAGAACCTGTTGATTCTGAAAGTCTGGGAGGCCACCCAGGTGGAGGTGCCCAGGAGGCAGCTGGTTAGATGGATGGTCTGAAGCCCAGGAGAGGAGGCAGGGATGGGGAGAAATATCTGAACACTCTGCACCCATTTGCCACCACCAGGTGTCCGTGGGCCATACTTGGCACACAGAAAGGTATCATTTGGTCCTCAAGATGTTTTATAAACCTACACTAGTTCTCAGTACTTGAAACATTGGAGAATTTCACTGAAAATCCAGATTTCTGGCTTCTCTTAAATAATCAATTGGGCAGTAATGACATGCTTTCCCACGAGACAAAAACCAGCTGGAGAGTATTAGCGGGGACTTGAGCTCCCAGTAATCCCCAGTCTCCGTACTCTCTGTTGCCTCACAGCCTGCCCACTCCCATCTGTAGGCATTCATTCATGCATGCATTCATTCATTCATTCATTCAACAAATTACTGTCAAGTGTCTACTATGTGCTGGTGAACTGGACAGGGACAATGATCCCTGCCTTCCTAAAGCTCAAATTACTGGAAGGAACACAAGACAATAAATAGATGAATAAGTAAAATATGCATGTAGCCTGTGGGCGGCAAGCTACCCAGGTGCCAAGGCAAGAGACAGAGGGCACAAGCTGTTCCAGTATAATAAAATATATAAAATAAGAATAGTTATACTAGATATAGATCATAGATATGATTATATATGAATATCATTAATCATTAGTTTGTAGCAATTACTCTTTATTCCAATATTATAATAATCCTCGCTCTACAATGATAACCTAGGAAAACCAGGCCACACAGAGATAGGAGCTGAGGGGACATAGTGAGAAGTGACCAGAAGACAAGAGTGTGAGATTTCTGTTATGCCTGGGCAGGGTCACCAGAGGGTTCCTTGATCTAGCGGTAACGCCAGCGTCTGGGAAGCGGACTGTGGTCTAGCGGTAGCGTCAATGCCAAGGAAAACACCTGCTACTTAGCAGACCGGGAAAGGGAGACCCCTTCCCCGGGGAGTTTAGAGAAGACTCTACTCCTCCACCTTTTGTGGAGGGCCTGACATCAGTCNGCAAGAGACAGAGGGCACAAGCTGTTCCAGTATAATAAAATATATAAAATAAGAATAGTTATACTAGATATAGATCATAGATATGATTATATATGAATATCATTAATCATTAGTTTGTAGCAATTACTCTTTATTCCAATATTATAATAATCCTCGCTCTACAATGATAACCTAGGAAAAACCAGGCCACACAGAGATAGGAGCTGAGGGGACATAGTGAGAAGTGACCAGAAGACAAGAGTGTGAGATTTCTGTTATGCCTGGGCAGGGTCACCAGAGGGTTCCTTGATCTAGCGGTAACGCCAGCGTCTGGGAAGCGGACTGTGGTCTAGCGGTAGCGTCAATGCCAAGGAAAAACACCTGCTACTTAGCAGACCGGGAAAGGGAGACCCCCTTCCCCCGGGGGAGTTTAGAGAAGACTCTACTCCTCCACCTTTTGTGGAGGGCCTGACATCAGTCAGTTATCTGCAGTTATCCAGAGGCCTAACGGTCTCCCTGTGATGCTGTGCATCAGTGGTCACGTTTCTAGTCCACTTTCATGTTCCATCCTGTACACCTGGCTCTGCCTTTTAGATAACAGGTGCAAAATTAGTGAAAGTACTAAAAGTCTCTGATATGCAGAAATAATAGCGTAAGCTGTCTCTCTCTCTCCTCTCTGCCTCGGCTGCCAAGCAGGGAAGGGCCCCCTGTCCAGCGGACACGTGGCCCACGTGACCTTACCTATCATTGGAGATGGCTCACACTCCTTACCCTGTCCCTTTGTCTTATATCCAATAAATATAAGCGCAGCCTGGCATTCGGGGTCACTACTGGTCTCCGCGTCTTGGTGGTAGTGGTCCCCCGAGCCCAGCTGCCTTTTCTTTTATCTCTTAGTCTTGTGTCTTTATTTCTACAATCTCTCCTCTCTGCACACAGGGAGAAAAACCCACCGACCCTGTGGGGCTGGACCCTACAGTAGCCGAGGGCGGCCAGAGAAAAATCAAGCAGGGAAGGGGCTGAGGTGCCATGGTGGAGATGAGTATACGAGGTTTCAATAGGTGGCCAGGGAAGGCCTCACTGAATAGGGACATTGAGCAAAGGCCTGAAGCAGGGGAGCAGGCGGACTGTGTGGCTATTGGGAGGAGAAAGTTCCCAGCAGAGGGATCAGCCCTGCAAGGCTGCAGGGGCATAAGCGCTCAATGGGCAGAGGGACAGCGAGGAGGCAGCATCTGTCCGGGGAGTGAGGCCCAGAGGAAGCTGGGAGGGCACGTGGGCCCGGTCTTGAGGGGCTGTGAGGGCCACCTAGCCTTTACTCTGAGGGAGTGAGAGACGCAGTTCTGAGCAGAGGCTGGAGGTGACAGAGTTTCACAGGACCCCTCTAGCTACTGTGTGAGGAGGGCAGATAGGGATAACAGAGAGGAGCCTTTCCCCTTGCTTTAAAAAGAAAAAAACTGGCCGGGCGCAGTGGGTCATGCCTGTAATCCCAGCACATTGGGAGGCCAAGGTGGGCGGATCACGAGGTCAAGAGATTGAGACCATCAAGGCCAACATGATGAAACCCCGTCTCTACTAAAAATACAAAAATTAGCCGGGCGTGGTAGCATGCGCCTGTAGTCCCAGCTACTCGGGAGGCCGAGGCAAGAGAATCACTTGAACCTGGGAAGCGGAGGTTGCAGTGAGCCAAGATTGCACCACTGCACTCCAGCCTGGTGACAGAGCAAGACTCGTCTCAAAAAAAAAGAAAAAAAAAGAAAAAGAAAAAAAGAAAAAAACTGTGGTAAAACATATGAGGCAGGAGAATAGAGTCTGCAGGCAAGGAACCTAAGGCTGCCTCACTCTAACTTCCTCCAGCTAAATTGAAAGGAAAATCCTAACTTTCCATGCCTGAGTAACAAAACAACCAGAGGCTACTCCCTTTGCAAACCCCCAACCTTTTCTGGACAGCAGATGCAAAATTGTCTGCAACAAATCAGACTGATTGTGGGCTGAGTCTTCCTTTGCAACTTTGTAACTACACTCCAGCCTCTGAATGGTTGCTGTCCACAACCAATCAGACTGATTGCAGCTGAGTCTTCATTTGCATAGAAGTATAACTTTGTAACTTCACCCTAGCCTCTGATTGGTTGCAAAACGCAACCTGACTGATCACAGGCTACCATTTCATTTACATGAGGTAAGCATGAAGTGGCCAGTGGGAAACTTCTAGAGGGTATTTGGACCCAAGAAGATTCTGTATGGCTAGCCCTTGAGTCGCTGCTCCTGCCGCTCCCACGGTGTGGAGTGTACTTTCATTTTCAATAAATCTCTGCTTTTGTTCTTTTGTTGCTTCATTCTTTCTTTGCTTTGCTGGGCTTTTTGTTCAATTCTTTGTTCAAAACGCCAAGAACCTGGACAGCTGGCAGTCAGGACCCTTTACCAGTGACACATATATAACATAAAATGTATCATTTTAGCCATTGTAAGTGTTCAATTCAGCAGCGTTAAGTACATCCACAATATCATATAGTCATCACTACCCTATATTTGCATAATGTTTTATCATCCCAAACAAAAACTCTGAATCCATTAAGCAATAACGCCCCATTCTCCCTTCCCCCCTGCAGTTCTTGGTAACCTCTAATTTACTTCCTGTACGAATGAATTTGCCTGTTCAAGACGTTTGATGTAGGCAGGGCATGGTGGCTCACGCCTATAATCCCAGCACTTCGGGGGGCGAAGTGGGCAGATCACTTGAGGTCAGGAGTTCGAAACTAGCCTGGCCAACACGGGGAAACCTCGTCTCTACTAAAAATACAAAAATTAGCTGGGCGTGGTGTCAGGCATCTGTAATCCCAGCTACTCAGGAGGCTGAGGCAGAATCACTTGAACCCGGGAGGCACAGGTTGCAGTGAGCCAAGATCGCATCATTGTGCTTCAGCCTGGGTTACAAGAGTGAAACTCTTCCTCCAAAAAAAAAAGATGTTTGATATAAGTGGGGTCATACAACATTTGGCCTTTTGGATCTGGCTTATTCCACTAAACACAATGTTTTCAAGGTTCCTCCATGTTGATGGATGTATCAGTACTCATTCCTTTATTCCTTTTGATGGCTGGATAGTATTTCATTACCTAGATATACTGCATTTCATCATCAGGTTCTCATGGTGAACCACTCATCTGTTGAGAGCCATTTGGGTTATATCTAACTTTTGACTATTGTGAATACTGATATGAACATGGTTGTATAAGTATGTGTTTGATTCTCTACTTTCAATTCTTTTGGGTATATACCCAGAAGTAGAATTGCTGGATCATATGGTAATTCTATGTTTAACTTTTCTTTCTTTCTTTCTTTCTTTTTTTTAGATACAGGGTCTCACTCTGTCATCCAGGCTGGAGTACAGTGGCACAATCTCAGCTCACTGCAGCCTCAACCTCACAGGCTCAAGTGATACTCTCACCTCAGCCTCCTGAGTAGCTGAGACTGCAGGCATGCACCACCATGCCCATCTAATTTTTTTCAATTTTTTGTAGAGGTGGGGCCTCCCTACGTCGCCCAGGCTGGTCTCAAACTCGTAAGCTTAAGTAATCTTCCTGTCTCAGCCTCCCAAAGTGCTGGAAATACAGGCATAAGCCATTGCACCCAGCCTATGTTTAACTTTTTGAGAAATCACCATTCTGTTTCCATAGCAGCTGCACCATTTTATGATCCTACCAACAATGTATAAGGGTTCTAATTTCTCTACATCATTACCACCACTTGTTATGTTTCATTTGTTAAATAAAAGCTGTGCTAATGGGTGTGAAAGGGTATCTCACTGTAGTTCTGATTCGCATTGCCCTAATGACTAATGATGTTGAGCATCTTTTCTTGTGTTTGTTGTCCATTTGTATATCTTCTTTGGAGAAATATCTAGGGAGGAATCTTTTCCAATTGAGAGATGATGTTGGCTCACACCAGAGTAAGAGCAGAGAAGGCGGTGTGAAGTGGTGAGGTTCTAGGCATGTCTTTGGAGGGTGGAGCAGACAGGGTTTGCCGATGGACTAAAAGTAGGGTATAGGAGAAAAAAATCAAAGATGACTCCAGCATTTCAGGCTTGAGAAATCACTGAGATGGAAGGCTTCAGGGTAAGCAAGCTTGCGGGGAGGAAGAGGAGTTAGGTTGGATTTTGAGACCCCTGGAACTTGAGGATTGAAACCCTGGGAGGAATTTAATGCTTCGAGAAAGTGGACAGAGGGAGAAGAGAGGTTTCCTATCATTTACCACAAAGTTGTCTATGAGAACCTTCTAGGGTCACTTTTTCACTTTAGTAATTCCTGGTCACCTGGAGTCATTGGCCTGGCTAAACTCCCCAATCCCATTCCTAGTTTGAGACCTTAGAGGTGGGAAATGTTCCTCAGGCTGCAGATATAATTATGGCCTGCAGGTGGCACTGCAGGGCCAGAAATAACCAGGGCCCTGCGACGGTGGACTACGGACCTGGACCAAAAATTGGAGTTGAATTGTAGAAAAGCACAGTTCTCAAATCTTTGCACCAGCGGATTTGAGTACTCAAAGCAGTGAATGTCGAACCCAAGTTTTCAAAGAGAAGGGCCCAGCGGGTAGCTGATTTCAAGAGGCACATGCATGAGTTCATTCACTGTCGGTGAGTAGTTACTGGGTATCTGTTGAGCACCTACTAAGTGCCACGCGGTGTGTTAGGTGCTGTGAATTCAGCTGTGACCGGGAAAGACTCAGTGCCTGCCTCAGAGGAGTATGGAGACTGAAACAAGTAACACACCAACAAACAGATAAAATAATAAGATAACTACAGATTGCATTATAGGGGAAAGAAACGGGATTATGTGATGGAGAATAAGGGAGGCCTCAAGGGAATTATGTGATTAGATAAAGCTTGGGTTGAAGACTGAAAGGTGAGAAGGATCCTGCAGCCCTTCCAGCGGCCCTTTCCAGATACGTAAACTGGAGTTGAGAGGGAATCTCTCAGTTTCTGTGGCCGCACAGCCAATCACACCCAGCATCACTGCTTGAAGTCAGGCCCTGCAGACTCTGAAAGGGGCTTGCTAATGCCTATTGGGAAGATTGGGTGAAGTAATGAGTGCAAAGCCCTCAGGACAAAGCATGGCAGCTAACCTGTGATTCCTCAAATGGAAGCTGAAGTCGCAAGAAACCTTCAGAACACACCCAGCCTTTCCTGCCTCCATGGCCTTTGCTGTGAGGCCAGTGGGAACAATGTAATGATGCCAGGTAAGACTCTTGACCCACTGACATTGCAATGAGGCAAATGTGTGTGCAAAGGGGAGGTGGAGACTCCAGGCTTCTTGGATTCTGAGAGAAAGATGGGGCCCCAGCCAGGAGACATGTGCCTGGGAGCTCTGCCCTGACCCCCAGTAGTGGACTGGGAGCAGGAAGCCAAGGACCCTGAGGGCGCAATCCAAGTGCTAGCCCTGACCAGGGGAACTTCCCATGTGTGGGGACCTAGTACTCCCTGCCTGGAGGTACGTGACCTCCATATCCCACATTCCAGGGAGAACCAGGGCTTTCTCTCCAGCTATGGTGAGCCACTCACTTGCCCCACTAAAGCTACAGAGACACTCTGCACACACACTCACCTGCTTACACATAAACACTCATCCACCCCATTTCCATTCATATGTTCACACACTCAGACATGTGGACTCACATACACATACATGTGCTCATACCTTACCTACTCAAACATTTATATCCACATGTTCATACACTCACACTCAGTCACTCACCCACATAGAGTTACACAACACACCTTCAAATGTTTACAGGTTCTACATCATACACTTAAACCTGCGCTCAGTATACACATTTGTGTACTCATACACTCAAACATATATATTCAATCTTCTCACATACATCTGCTCTCAAGCATTTACATGCACACAGTTACACACTCTCATGTACTCACACTCATCCACACAGTTGCACACACAGACTCAAACATTCACAGGCTGATATATTCGTACATACTGATTCACACACATCCAATGAACACACACTGGTATACTTACAGTGTGTGTAAGTGTGGTCACACAGCCAATCACACCCAGCATCACTGTTTGAAGTCAGGCCCTGTAGACTCTGAAAGGGGCAGACTGATTTCAAGAGGCCACAACTGCCAAGGGCCAGTAACTACTCACACTTGGCTATTCACACACATTCACACTCAACACACTTTCACACACGTGCACACACTCACACTTCACTCACTAACTTAATATCTGTATTTCACAGTCATACATGTACTCAGACATTCATATGCACATTCACACATGCTTGCAAAGATGTTGACTTACACACTCAGCCATACCCTTATACACACAACATTCACACCTGCTCATACTCAGATTTGACTTACATACACACACACTCATACTCAAGTGCTCAGACATTTACACTGATATACTCACATAGACTCACATATTCACACACATATGAATATTCATGCCCACAATCTCAAACATTTACACATATTCACTCATAAACCAGAAAGATGTGCCCAATCGTCTGACCAATCAGTAGCATCTGGAAGGCATTTCCTTTGTGTTCACGTCTGCACCCTCTGTGGGTTAGTGTGCTGATCAAATGATGAGAAATTGCCCAAGAAAGGGTCCTCGACTCTGCCAGAAGGTTCTTGTAGCATCTCCCCAAGAACACTTTTCTCCTTGGAGAGTAGCCCCTCACTGCTTGCCTTGGGGTCCCTGAGAATAATCCCGGGCTGAGAGTAAATGAAGCAAGGGACGGCCACAACTGCCAAGGACCTCAACCAAGGGCCAGGCGTGTGGTCTGAGAGGTAAGAAAGGATGAGAAGAGAGGGAATCATAGCCGGACATCTCAGGAAATCTCAGAACACACTCTATGAAATCATCATTCATTGTTCATTGTCCTCTTCCTCCCCCAAGTGTCACAACCTTGTAGTACAACTAAATGAATATTTTTAGAGTGCTTACTTTGGGGTCCAAAGACCGTAAGTCTAATGTCCACAGACCATCTCAGTCTACAGACCCTTTTCTTTGAGCTGCACATTTTTAAAATTTGAATTTCAAAAAATTAGCCAGGCACTGTTGTGCACACCTGCATTCCCAGCTACTTAGGAGGCTGAGATGGGAGAATTGCTTGAGCCCGGGAGTTTGCGACTGCAGTGAGCCATGATGGCACCACTGCACTCCAGTCTGGGGGACAGAGCGAGACCCTGTCTTTAAAAAAAAAATGAATTTCAGTGTCTTTGGGTGGAAGAGAGTGCACTTCTGAAATGATGAAGTCAGGACCTCTGAAAATCCACTCCTCCATAACAGCAATGAGAACACTAGCAAAAATTGTCAAAATTGATGTTTTCAGTACTTTGGAAGTTAATCAAAGGCTTGCAACAATGCAGGAACATTTTCTTTCAAGACAATCTCAGTAAGAACAGTGAAATTTGTGGCATTTTAACTTGTCCTATTTCCATGTCTCTCTCCTAGCTCTGCAGTATTCTTGAAAACTGACAGCCTTACAATAATGATAGCCATGAAAACCAGCACCTTAGCAGCTGCTGGAAGGGAAGGAAGGGTTTGGAGCTTTCTAACAAGTTCCATCCCAGAAAGTTGTCATTATTTGACCTGTTTGGAAGTTTCTTGGAAATCCTTACTCTCATAGCTTGCCTTTATTTGACCTGAGAGTTCAGTCAATGTGAACAGTCTTTACCCTGGGGACATTTGTCAAAAACAATCAACAGCAGTTGTTTAATATTGTAGCTGCCAGAGGCAGTGATAACAGATGGGGCAAACAAGAAGCTGACCAAGAAATTTAAAAGAAAAGTTAGGAATGAGTTAGGAATGAGATGTCCACTGGGGGCTTTGAAAAACTCCAACTTATTCTTGGGAATCTAGAAGGTTGTGCACATGTACAAGACTGTGTACTTTCCCAGGAAATACCTGAGAAGACCATAATCCCTCACCTCCTGCACAAGCAGGAAGTGAAGGCTAAGGTAGTGTAGTAATGCTGGAATGTTGAAAGCATATCCCAACAATATACACAGAGTCCCTTGTCAAAGGCTGGGAGACTTACTGGTCCAGAGCATTCAAAGAAATCTTTGTCTGATATGGTTTTGCTCTGTGTCCCCACCCAAATCACATCTCAAATTATAATCCCCATGTGTCATGGGAGGGAACTGGTGGGAGGTGATTAGATCATGGGGGCAGTTTTACCCCATGCTATTCTCATGACAGTGAGTTCTCATGAGATCTGCTGATTTTGTAAGTGACCATTTTTCCTGCTCTCACTCTTGCCTGCTGCCATGTAAGACATGCCTGCTTCCCCTGCCACTGTGACTGTAAATTTCCGGAGGCCTCCCCAGCCACATGGAACTGTAAGCTGATTAAACCTCTTTCCTTCAAAAAATTACCCAGTCTATTCTTTATAGTAGTGTGAAAACAGACTAATACACTGTCCAATCATTAGTTGACCACTAAGTTAACCAAGCAGAGACTTCAATGGTAAAACATGGCAAAGAATACAGACTTCACAGAATTCGTCCAGGAAAGACATTAAACAAACAAATAGAGGCAGCAACAACAATGAACAGCAACAACAACGAACCCTGGGGAGAGGAACATCTGATTTCCAGAATTTTCACACTATGTTATTCAAAATGTTGAATTTTTAACAATTTTCAAGGCACATAAAGAAACAGGAAAGCATGACCAATACCCAGGGGAAAAAAACAGGCAGTAGAAACTGTTCCTGAGGAAGGCCAGACCTTTGACTTAATAGAAAAATATTTAAATCAGCTATTTTAAATATATTCAAAGAAATTAAGGAAACTATGCCAAAAAAAGTGAAAGAAACTGTGAGAACAATGTCTCACCAATCAGAGAATACCAATAAAGAGTTGTAAATTACTTTTGTAAAGAACCAAATAGAAGCCAGGCATGGTGACTCATGCCTGTAATCCCAGCACTTTGGGAGGCCAAGTTGGGTGGATCACGAGGTCAGGAGATCGAGACCATCCTGGCTAACACGATGAAAACCCTTCTCTACTAAAAATACAAAAAAAACAAAAATTATCTGGGTGTCTTGGCATGCACCTGTAATCCCAGCTACTTGGGACGCTGAGGCAGGAGAATTGCTTGAACCCCGGAGGTGGAGATTGCAGTGACCCGAGATCTCATCACTGCACTCCAGCCTGGGCAACAAGAGCAAGACTCTGTCAAAACAAACAAACAAAACCCAAATAGAAACTTTGAAATTGAAAAATATGTATAACAAGTTAAAAATTCACTAGAGTGTTCAGCAGCAGATTTAAGCTGGCAGAAGAAAGAATCAGCTAATGTGAAGACTGATCATTTGCAATGATCTAGCCTGAGCAACAGGAAGAAAAAAAAATGAACAGAGCCTCAGATAACTGTGGGATACCATAAAGTACACCAAAATACATATAATAGAGGTCTCAGGAGGAAATGAGAGGACAGTGAGAAAAAGGCAGAAGGAATGTTTGAGACATGATGGCCAAAGACTTCCTAAATTTGATTTTTTTTTGAAAACCATAATCTACAAAATCAAGAAGCTCAACAAACTTCAAGTAGGATACACTGAAAAGATCCACTCCTAGACACATCATAATGAAACTATTGAAAGCCAAATACAAAGAATCTAGGAAGTAGCAAGACAAAAAAGACTCATCATATACAAGGGATCCTCAATAAGCTTAACAGCTGATTTCTTATCAGAAATTATGGAGACAAGAAGGCAAAGGGATGGCATGTTCAAAGTGCTGAAAGACTCACCAAGGCTTAGTACAGTGGCTCACACCTATAATCCCAGCACCTTAGGAGGCTGAGACAAGAGGATCACCTGAAGCCAGGAATTTGAGACTATCCTGGGCAACAAAGCAAGATGATGTCTCTACAAAAAAAGTAAAATATTAGCCAGGCATGGTGGCAGACACCTGTAGTCTTAGCTATTTGGGAGGCTGAGGCAGGAGGATCACTTGAAACTGAAAGACTCAATCAAAAATTCTGTCTCTAGGAAAACTATCTCTCTCTTTTTCTTTATTTCTTTTTGAGACAGGATTTCACTCTGTTGCCCAGGCTGGAGTGCAGTGGTGTGATCACAGCTCACTGCACCCTCAAACTCCTGGGCTCAGATGATCCTCCCACCTCAGCCTCCTAGGTAGCTGGGACTACAGGCATGTGCCTCCATGCCTGACTAATTTTCATATATATAATTTTATTTTGTAGAGATGAGAGTTTCACCATGTTGCCTAGGCTGGTCTCTAACTCCTAGACTCAAGCGATCTGCCCGCCTCAGCCTCCCAAAGTGCTGGGATTACAGGCATGAGCCATCACACCTGGCAGGCAGGTGGATTTTAATCCAGTTACATACTGTTTACAAGAGATACACTTCAGATTCAAATATTCAAATAGATTGAAAGTAAAAGAATGAAAAAAATAGGCCAGGCGCGGTGGCTCAAGCCTGTAATCCCAGCACTTTGGGAGGCCGAGACGGGTGGATCACGAGGTCAGGAGATCGAGACCATCTCTGGCTAACGTGGTGAAACCCCGTCTCTACTAAAATACAAAAGCTAGCTGGGCGAGGTGGTGGCGCCTGTAGTCCCAGCTACTCAGGAGGCTGAGGCAGGAGAATGGCGTGAACCCGGGAGGCGGAGCTTGCAGTGAGCTGAGATCTGGCCACTGCACTCCAGCCTGGGTGACAGAGCGAGACTCCGTCTCAAAAAAAATAAATAAATAAATAAAAAGAATGAAAAAAATATACTATGCAAACAGTAACCAAAATACAGCTGAAGTGGCTGTATACAATATCAGACAAAATAGACTAAGAAAAAAATTGTTGCTACAGACAAGGACATTTTATGATGATTAAAGTTTCAGTCCAGCAAGAAGACACAATAATTATTAACATATTATGCACCTAACAACAGAACTCAAAATGTGTGATGCAAAGTCTTGGTGGGGTGGGGATGGGCACAAGTTTCTTTATTTTACTCAACCCCTAGCTAGGATTGTCAGATAAATACAAGACACCCAATTACATTAAAATTTGTAATAAACAACAAATAATATTTTCAATATAAGTATGTCTCACGTAGCATTTTAACCTAATTATACTAGAAATTTATTCATTATTTATCTGAAATTTGAATTTAAAAGAGCATCCTGTGTTTTAATTTGCAATACCTGGCAACCCTATGCCTATCACATTTCTATTATTTGCCATCCCCTGAAGACATTTGAGTTTGCAACCACCACTGAGGGCACATTTTTAAGCAAAAGGACTAGGTCTTCTTTCCTTACGAAATTCAAAGCTGGTTGAAATGAGAATTTGGACTCTCGGTCACCAGGGGAAGCAGTTCTTAAATTTACTGATTCTTGTTTTAATGACAAAGGTCTCCCTTCCTCCCCTCCCTCCTGATTTCTTCATTCCCTTCCTCCCTCTTTTCCTTTCTTCTCTCTTTTTTTTTCCCTTCTTCTTCCTCCATTCTTCCTTCCCTCCCTTCTTTCCTTCCACAAGTATTCCTTGAATACCTACTATGTGTAGAGTCCTGCCTTAGTTACCAGAGTGGCACAATGAGGCATAAAGCACATCTCTTTTCTCTCTGGCACTCAAACCTGCACCCCCAGAGACATCAATCTAGAACTCTGTGCCAGCATCACCCAGGAAGCTTGCTAAAACTACAGATCCCAGTCTCACCTTAACCTCATAGTAAATAGAACACTAGAGGTTTGGCCTAGGAATCTGAATTTTCCACAAGCAACAAGGCAGATCTGTGTAGCCCACTAGGGTCTGGAGGTGCATCAGAATACTCTAATCTAGGTGAGCTTCCCACCCATCCTGGGCGTCTCTTCTTTCATGTCCTGGCAGGCCATCTCCTAGCTCCTGCTTGCACATCTCCAGGGCCATCTCTTCCTCGAGGGACCTAACCATGAGAAAGTGTTCCCCCTTGGGAACTGGAATCCAAGGCTGGGTCACCAGAGCTACCCATAGTCTTCCTTTCACCCAGAGGTATCCTTTTTCCACACCAGACACCGGTGTCCCTTCAGTTCTTTCTGAAGTTCTCCTCAGGGCAAGCTGTCCAGGTCTCTCACTCTTGAGCTTGGGGAGAGAGACAAACAAGGAGGACAGGTTAGATGAGCAAGCAAGGACATTGGCCCTATGGGTGGCGGGAGGATATCTTTGGGGTGTGCTGGCTACTTAGGTTGGTCATTCCAGCCAACCAAGAGCCTGATCACAGCCCTGGCTCCCTGGTCAGTCATCTGAGCTGTATCAGTCACCCACTTTGAAGGAGTCCAGTGGTGGCCAAGACAAACCCAGCTGTCCCCTCCCTTTGCAGAACCCCCATCCCACAGAAGGGATGAGATAGTATGACTTGGCATCTGTTGCAGGGGAGGAGCTGGCCCCTCGTTGAATTTTATCAGGATTTGAGGATAGGGAAACAGTTTGAAAATGTCAGGCTATCTTTCACCATCTTCTATGCTGCACTCACCTCCTTACTTCTGTTCTCCCTCCTCTACCATTGCCCTCCCAATTCTTTCTTCATTATGCAAAGCAGCCTGGGACCTGGGGGGAGTGGGGAAGGGGAGGGTACCAAAAGAAGAGAGTCCAGAGCCCTCAGCTTCTACCCGCAAGCCACCTCTCCAGTCTGCTCCCTGTCCAGACACACACAGAGTCCCCCGCCAAATTCAGTGGCATAAACTGTTCCCCATTTCTTTGCACATGTAAATGTGTGTGTGTGCATGTGCTGGTGTTTGTAACAGGATGTCACATTGGAACTACTGAGTTGCCAAGGTGAAATAGATAAGACACCCAGACCAAGATGCAAATGTTCAAAGGAAATAAACAAAAGCCTTTTTTTTTTTTTTTTTTTTAGGCAGACTCTTGCCCTGTCACCCAGGTGGAGTGCAATGGCGTGATCTTGGCTTACTGCAACCTCTGCCTTCCAGGTTCAAGCGATTCTCCTGCCTCAGCCTCCTGAGTAGCTGGGATTACAGGTGCGTGCTACCACCTCTGGCTAATTTTTTTTTTTTTTTGTATTTTTAGTAGAGATAGGGATTCACCATGTTGGTCTTGAACTCCTGACCTCATGATCCGCCCACCTTGGCTTCCCAAAGTGCTGGGATTACAGGCATTAGCCACCACACCTGGCCAACAAAAGCCATTTGTAAGACCCTAAAACATCTCACCTGCACTGAGGATATAATGATCTAGTTGTTGGAGATCAGAGGAATTAGTGAGGAGGACTTTGGAGAGCGGGTCTTTGAATCTCCCCACCCCAGCCCTACCCCACCAAGGGGCACAGCTGAGGATGCCTCTACCTGAGCCAGTTGAGGGCACTGAAGCAGGACCATTGGGAAGCTGCATCTGGGCTCCTTGCAGGATGGAGGAACTGGGCCTGTCTCTGACTCCCACCTCAGCAAACTGAAAGACAGGAGAAAGAGGAGCCTTGGAGAGGCGATTGAGCAGGCAACCTCAGTCCTCTAATGATCTTCAACGTGATCAGAGCTAGAACATGTGAGGATTTTCTGTAGATCAGATGTGGACCCTACAGGAGTTGGCCTAATCATGCCCCAGAGGACCACCTGGAGCAGTGATGCATGCCAACTCAGTAGGAAGGGAAAAAACAGGAGCCGAGAAGACAGCCACCAGTGGGAGGTGAGTGTGTCTCCCACAGCAAAAGGCAGGATGAGAGGCTCTCTGCTGGGAGTGGGGATGTCTCCAGAATCCATGAAAGCACCCCAGGAGATGACAAGATGGATCATCTTGACACAGAGGTCAGCACAAAACCATCCTGGACCTGTATCACTCAAGTAAAAAATCTCCAGCTCGCTGACATCTCCTCCCTCCCTTGCCCCCTCCCCGCCCCATGCCAGGGGTTAGAAACCACCTTAGAAAGATTGAGGGAAAGGGAGACTTTATGATGGAGACAGAGAAAAGGGATCAACCCACACTCTAGTAAACTTTAAGTTGGAAATGTGGCTTTTCCCAGACTGGACATTTTAAGGTTATATTTAAAAACCTAAAATGAATATAAAGCTTAAAAAAAAAAACCTGGTGAATTAGTCAGTGTTCTCTAGAGAAGCAGAATGAATAGGATATGGATATTTAGGTTTATGCATTTAATAACTGGGAAAACTGGCTTGCCATATGTAGAAAGCTGAAACTGGATCCCTTCCTTACACCTTTTACAAAAATTAATTCAAGATGGATTAAAGACTTAAGTGTTAAGCCTAAAACCATAAAAACCCTAGAAGAAAACCTAGGCAATACCATTCAAGACATAGGCACGGGCAAGGACTTCATGACTAAAACACCAAAAGCAATGGCAACAAAAGCCAAAATTGACAAATGGGATCTAGTTAAACTAAAGAGCTTCTGCACAGCAAGAGAAATGACCATCGGAGTGAACAGGCAGCCTACAGAATGGGAGAAAATTTTTACAATCTACCCATCTGACAAAGGGCTAATATCCAGAATCTACAAATAACTCAAACAAATTTACACGAAAAACTCAAACAACCCCATCAAAAAGTGGGCAAAGGATATGAACAGACACTTCTCAAAAGAAGACATTTATGCAACCAACAGACACATGAAAAAATGCTCATCGTCACTGGCCATCAGAGAAATGCAAATCAAAACCACAGTGAGGTACCATCCACACCAGTTAGAATGGCGATCATTAAAAAGTCAGGAAACAACAGGTGCTGGAGAGGATGTGGAGAAATAGGAACGCTTTTACACTGTTGGTGGGACTGTAAACTAGTTCAACCATTGTGGAAGACGGTGTGGCGATTCCTCAAGGATCTAGAACTAGAAATACCATTTGACCCAGCCATCCCATTACTGGGTATATACCCAAAGGATTATAAATCATGCTGCTATAAAGACACATGTACACGTCTGTTTATTGTGGCACTATTCACAATAGCAAAGACTTGGAACCAACCCAAATGTCCATCAATGACAGACTGGATTAAGAAAATGTGGCACATATACACCATGGAATACTGTGCAGCCATAAAAAAGGATGAGTTCATGTCCTTTGTAGGAACCTGGATGAAGCTGGAAACCATCATTCTCAGCAAACTATCGCAAGAACAGAAAACCAAACACCGCACGTTCTCACTCATAGGTGGGAATTAAACAATGAGAACACTTGGACACAGGAAGGGGAACATCACACACTGGGGCCTGTTGTAGGATGAGGGGAAGGGGGAGGGATAGCATTAGGAGATATAGCTAATGTAAATGACGAGTTAATGGGTGCAGCACACCAACATGGCACATGTATACATATGTAACAAACCTATACGTTGTGCACATATGCCCTAGAACATAAAGTATAATAATAATTAAAAAAAAACAGAAAGTAGGGACAAACCAAATTTCCATCATCAGACGAATAGGTACACAAATAATAGTGCACTGGATATTGCGCAGGTTTTCAACATCACAAAAGAGCTCCACTTCTGACTTCCGATGATGCCATGGAAGTAGGTAACAGATGCTTTACACTGGGTTTTCACACGGGAACTCTGTGTCTAGCTTGGTTTCTTGATTTTTCAATGTCACTAAGTTCAGCTTTTGAAAAGCAATTCAATTTATGGCCAAATGAAACTTTAAAATGTGTTTTCTTGGCCAAGCACGGTGGTTCACGCCTGTAATTCCAGCACTTTGGGAGGCCGAGGCGGGTGGTTCACGAGGTCAGATCGAGACCATTCTGGCTAACACGGTGAAACCCCGTCTCTACTAAAAATACAAAAAAAAAATTAGCCTGGCATGGTGTCGGGCGCCTGTAGTCCCAGCTACGCTGGAGGCTGAGGCGGAATGGCCTGAAGGCGGAGCTTGCAATTAGCTGAAATTGCACCACTGCACTCCAGCCTGGGTGACAGAGGGAGACTCCTTCTCAAAAAAAAAAAAAAAAAAAAGTGTTTTCTCAACAACCAGTTCTACTTGTTTCCTATCAAATGTATGCATTCATCCGCCTGCCCATCGGTCTGTCCCCCCATTAATGGATTTGAGTGCCCTCTACTGAGCTGACAATCAATTCCATAACTTCACTGTTCCCAGTTACATACTAAGTTCGGCAAATCATTCTTTGTTTTTTTTTTTTTTTTTTTTTTTTTTTTGAGATGGAGTCTCACTCTGTCACCCAGGTTGGAGTGCAGTGGTGCGATCTCAGCTCACTGCAACCTCCACCTCCCAGGTTCAAGCAATTCTCCTGCCTCAGCCTCCTGAGTAGCTGGGATTACAGGTGTACCCCACCACACCCAGCTAGTTTTTGTATTTTTAGTAGACACAGGATTTTGCCATGTTGGCCAGGCTGGTCTCCAACTTCTGACCTCAGGTGATCCACCAACATGGGCCTCCCAAAGTGCTGGGATTACAGGTGTGAGCCACCGTGCCCCACCAGCAAATCATTCTTGATTGTGATGATGCATTTATCTCCAATTTCCTCCCCAACCTTATTTATTGCTGTTCTCCCCATCCATGCAGGTTTATTTACTTCCCTATGCTTCCTGTTTTTAATCCTATTTGTACCTATTCTCCAAGACAAAAAAAAAAGAAAAAAGAGAGAAACCTAGGATTTTAAAACTCTGTTTCAACCTTCCTTCCTTCATGAAGATTTCTCCAACAGCCACTCCCATAGCTCTGTGTATACTTAGTACTTTTAAATAGTAGGTCTGCTTTAGCACTTGAGAGTATGCTGTCTTGAGCTGTACACTAATTGTTTTGTTTGTATTAATTCTTCAATTTAGAGGCATAGTCAATGCTTGCTATTCGTTAAGATTGTTTATATCAGTGCTCCTGTGTAAGACTGTGTTATAATTTTTATTGTACTTAATGTATGTTTGGTTTTGGTATTAAGATCATAGTGTTCTCATAGAATTTATTGGAAAGCAGCTCCTTATGTCAAAGTAGCCCCTTATGTCAATTTTATGGGGGTATTTCTTAAAAATTAGAATGAGTTTGGTATTTAGTCAATAATACTATTAGGGTCGTGTGTGTGTGTGTGTGTGTGTGTCAGAGACACAGAGAGACAGAGGCACAGAGACACTTCTTAACTAATGATCAAATTTATATAGTATCTATTGAGCTACTTAAGATTTCCATTTCTTCATAAATCAATTTCTTAAAGATATATTTTCAGGGTATTGTCTACTTGGCACACATTTTCAAATATATTGACATCAGTTTTTCACAATATGCACTATTATCTTTTAAAATATTTTCTACCTCTATAGTTATGTCTTCCTATTAATTTCAAATATGAGTTTTTGTGATTTTTTTCTTAGTCTTTTTGAAGATTTGTATGTGATATTTTTCTCAAAGAACCAACTGTTAGCCCTGTTACCTCTCTCTATCATTATCTTTATTTTCTGTTTCATTCATTTACCTGTTTATCCTTCCATTTATGTTATTTGAGTTTATATTCTCATTATATTTTCTAATGTATGTTGGGTATTAGCTTCATTTTCATATTTTCTGCTTTGCTTTTTTTTTTTTATACTTTAAGTTCTAGAGTACATGTGCACAATGTGCAGACTTGTTACATATGTATACATGTGCCATGTTGGTGTGCTGCACCCATTAACTCGTCATTTACATTAGCTATATCTCCTAATGCTATCCCTCCCCCTTCCCCTCATCCTACAACAGGCCCCAGTGTGTGATGTTCCCCTTCCTGTGTCCAAGTGTTCTCATTGTTTAATTCCCACCTATGAGTGAGAACGTGCGGTGTTTGGTTTTCTGTTCTTGCGATAGTTTGCTGAGAATGATGGTTTCCAGCTTCATCCACGTCCCTACAAAGGACATGAACTCATCCTTTTTTATGGCTGCACAGTATTCCATGGTGTATATGTGCCACATTTTCTTAATCCAGTCTGTCATTGATGGACATTTGGGTTGGTTCCAAGTCTTTGCTATTGTGAATAGTGCCACAATAAACAGACGTGTGGATGTGTCTTTATAGCAGCATGATTTATAATCCTTTGGGTATATACCCAGTAATGGGATGGCTGGGTCAAATGGTATTTCTAGTTCTAGATCCTTGAGGAATCGCCATACTGTTTTCCATAATGGTTGAACTAGTTTACA
>NW_016819747.1:6981-23941 GCF_001698545.2 Rhinopithecus bieti | reverse complement strand
TTATCTTGGGCAGTATGGCCATTTTCACGATATTGATTCTTCCTGTCCATGAGCATGGAATGTTCTTGCATTTGTTTGTGTCCTCTTTTATTTCACTGAGCAGCAATTTTTAGTTCTCCTTGAAGAGGTCCTTCACATCCCTTGTAAGTTGGATTCCTATGTATTTTATTCTCTTTGAAGCAATTGTGAATAGGAGTTCACTCATGATTTGGCTCTCTGTTCGTCTGTTATTGGTGTATAAGAGTGCTTGTGATTTTTGCACATTGATATTGTATCCTGAGACTTTGCTGAAGTTGCTTATCAGCTTAAGGAGATTTTGGGCTGAGACGATGGGGTTTTCTAAATATACAGGCGTGTCATCTGCAAGCAGGGTTTGTCCCTACTTTCCATTCTATTAGAAATATTGCTACAGGCTGAGCACAGTGGCTCATGCCTGTAATCCCAGCATTTTGGGAGGCCAAGGCGGGTGGATTACCTGAGGTCAGGAGTTCGAGACCAGCCTGGCCAAAATGGCGAAACCCTGTTTCTACAAAAAATACAAAAAATTAGCTGGGCATTGTGGTGGGTGCAGGTAATCCCAGCTACTCAGGAGGCTGAGGCAGGAGAATGGCTTGAACCTGGGAGGTAGAGACTGCAGTGAGCCAAGATCAGGCCATTGCACTCCAGCCTGGGTGACAAGAGTGAAACTCCATCTCAGAAAAAAAGGGAACATTGCTCTATAGACAATCCCATGCTTATATTTCTTCTAATTGTGCAAGTACTTTACATAACGGACTACCAGAAATGGAAAGATTCACGGAATATGAAATTTTTATAATAGATACTGCCCAACTCCCTCTGAGAAATTATGCTAATCCATATGCTCATGAAGAGTTTTGGGGAGTGGGTATTACCCCACGCACTTACATCCTCTCTGATGCTGGAAATTATTCATGAAGTTTGAGTACCCCTTATCTAAAAAATGATTGACAAGATAAGTGTTTTGAATTTTGGGGGAATTTTGGAATATTTGCATTATATATAATTACCATTTGAGCATCCTCAATCTAAATATACAAAATCCCAAATGCTCAAATAAAGCATTTCCTCTGAGTGTCACATGGGTGCTCAAAAAGTTTTAGATTTTGGCACATTTTGGATTTCACACTTCTCAGATTTAGGATGCTAACCTGTATTTAACATGTATGCCAATCTGAAAGAACCTATCTCAGCTCACTGCAGCCTCCACCTCCGGAGCTCAAATGATCCTCCTGCCTAAGCCTCCTGAGTAGCCAGGACTACAGGCGTGCACCACCACACCTGGCTGAGTTTTTGTATTTTTAGTAGAGGCGGGGTTTGCCATGTTGCCCAGTCTGATCTTGGACTCCTGGCTCAAGCAATCCGCCTGCCTCGGCCTCTAAGAGCCCTGGGATTACAGGCATGAGCCACTGTGCCCAGCCGTCTTCTCATTGTTGTGCCATCAGCAGCCGTGCTCTGTGACTCCCCAGCCCACTCAGCTTCTGTTGTTTTCCATCACATGCAGAATAAAACTGAAAGCCTGGCCCCCAGCTTCCCTCCTAACCTTGTTTCTTATCTCTCTCCCACTGGCTCCTCCTGGACCAACCTCACTCATTGCTGACCTGAAACACACCCTGCACTTGGCTGTGGGAGGAAAGCAGCCCATCACTGTTCCCAGAGCACCGCCATGGGGGTAAGTCCCACGCTTCCTTCAGGGCTCTGCTCCAATACCACCTCCCCAGGAGAACCCACCCAGCACTTGCGTGAAGCACCCATTCCATGAAACACACTAAATATATATATTTTTTGAGACAGGGTCTCACTCTGTTGTCCAGGCTGGAGTGCAGTGGCATGATCTCAGCTCACTGAAACCTTCACCTCCTGGGTTGAAGCCATTCTCCTGCCTCAGACTCCCGAGTAGCTGGGACTACAGGTGCACGGTGCTATGCCCGGCTAATTATTTGTATTTTAGTAGAGATGAGGTTTCACCGTGTTGCCCAGGTTGGTCTCGAACTCCTGAGCTCAGGCAATCTACCCGCCTCGGCCTCCCAAAGTGCTAGGATTACAGGTGTTAGCCACCACGCCCGGTTGAAATACACTAAATATTTTCGATCATTTCTGTTTTGAATTTTTCTGGCAGTTATTCAAAACTCTAAATATGAGTAAGCCCCCTACTTCTGGATTTATAATTTCATAAAAGTTGAGGAATTAACTCACTTGTACCATGCCCTGGCTTACACTCATTGTAACTATTTCTCACCTCCTGTTGTGAACTTCATTTAGAGGTCACCTTTATAACTCTATACCTGTCTTCTCAGCTCTAATTCAGGAGCCATCACGGGGAAATGACATCTGCGTACCACTCCTGAGTCCCATAGCCTCTAACAGCTTTATCCGGCGAGATCGGGCGTGTTCAGGGTGGTATGGCCAAAGACCCCACTGACAGTTTTACATGGCCTTTTCCCACCTATCGTCCAAGTTCTGTCAACTCTAGCTTGTTTAAATTGTTTTATTTTTATATTTTCTGAAAATACAGTTAAGGTTTTCATGCTTTGTGTGTTGATTCAGAAAAGTAAAATAAATAAGAAAAGTAAAATAAATAACTAGCATTTAGGTTAATATGAGTATGTAACTTTCCCCCTATGGATCCAAGACATAAAACTGGACACAATGAATCCATACCAGCCCTGTGTCAAACTGTTTCCTGTGAAAATGGGTTTTTAGATATATCATCCATTATATGTTTAAAGTCATGCCTCGTCTTGCTTGGTCTCATATTTGGTCTGACTTTCTAGCACATATCTATTGTACTAGAATATGTAATTGGCTTACTTACATTTTTGACATAAAAAGCATATGGATTTCCCCTCATTACTAAGAGTCCTAATTGTAGCCTCTTAGCATAATTATAACATGTTTAATATTAAATCCACTTTCTCTGTGAAATCTCTCTTCGTGGGGCTCCCCTTGAATTCTTGTTCTCAGAAAAAAAGAGAGAGGGAGAGAGAGAGAAAAGGAAGGAGGGAAGGGAGGGAGGGAGGAAGAAAGGAAAGAAGGAAAGAAAGAAAGAAAGAGAGAGAAGACAAAAAGAAAGAAAGAAAGAAAGAAAGATCAGCTTCTTTTCTGCCTTTCCTCCTTTCCCCCTTTCCCTTTTCCTTCCCTTCCTTTCCTTCTCTTTCCCTTTCTTTTCTTTTGTTTCTCTCTCTCTTCCCCCCTCACTCCTTCCCTTCCCTCCCTCCCTCCTTTCCCCTTTCTTTCTTTCTTTCTTTCTTTCTTTCTTTCTTTCTTTCTTTTCCTTCTTTCTTTCTTTCTGTCTTTCTGTCTTTCTTTCGTATTCACACCTGGGGGACCCTTAACCCCAAAGTGGATTTTATGGACAACAGCACACTGGGGAGACAAGAGCCCACAGCACTCCCACCCTCTCCCCAGGTCACTTCTTGCTTCCTGGTCCTGCTGTTCATTGGGGAAGGAGAATCTTATCTGACCAGTGGAACCCCAGGACAGTCCCTGGCCACCATCAGTAGTGGGCAGGGTCACCGCATGTTCAAGGCTGTGCACACTGAGCCACCGGCCATGCACAAGGGTGGGGCCTTCTGGACCTCCCTCAAACTTCTTAGTAACACATAAGGAAGCCTCGCTGCCTCCAGCCTCCCCAATCCACACACCTCCATTCAGGCTCCCAGAGGGATCCAAGGGAAAGCCACCTCTGGGCTGCACCACCCACCTGTTGGCCCTGAGACCTTCAGAGGGAAGCCTTTCTCCTTGTCCACCAGGGCTTGTCTGGGCAGCCCTACAGTCCTGCCTTTCAGATCACCCCATGTGCCCGGGTGGGTCACGCTATTGTTGGAAACAAAATGCTTGTTCCTTGGTGCCACAAGGAAAAATTAGCATTCAGACAAAAAGTTTTCTCAGCAAGGCAATTTTACTTTCTGCAGAAAGGATGCTGCCCATCAGCAATTTTGCCATGAGAGCATGATGAATAAAGAAAGCAGAAATATTTATCCCTTACACACTGGGTCCTTACTGCTGTGTCTTCTCTTCGTTGCTTGGAGTCAGACCTCACAGTCTAAGCTAAACCTGATTGGTTAACAACCTAAAACTTTCCTAAATAGGTAAAGGCAATGGAGAAAAAAAGGAAAAGAGGAAGTTGCTTGCAAAAGGTCTTAGAAAAGTAGTAACATTTCCAGGCCGGGCGCGGTGGCTCAAGCCTGTAATCCCAGCACTTTGGGAGGCCAAGACAGGCGGATCACGAGGTCAGGAGATCGAGACCATCCTGGCTAACATGGTGAAACCCCATCTCTACTAAAAATACAAAAAACTGGCTGGGCAAGGTGGCGGGCGCCTGTAGTCCCAGCTACTCGGGAGGCTGAGGCAGGAGAATGGCGTAAACCCAGGAGGCGGAGCTTGCCGTGAGCTGAGATCCGGCCACTGCACTCCAGCCTGGGCGACAGAGCCAGACTCCGTCTCAAAAAAATAAAATAAAATAAAAAAAATAAAAAATAAAATAAAATAAAAAAAGAAAAGTAATAACATTTCCANTGTAGGTGCATTGGAGGTGGGGAAGGGAAGGGCTTCCCAGGAATACCCTTGCCTGGATGACAGCCACCCAGTACGGCCACTAGGAAATTTAGGCCTTGAATAAGGAGGAGGCAGCAGGTACAGGCTGGAAGGAGAAAGTGGGGCCAGATTCCCAGGGTCCCTAAATGCCAGGACGAGGTGCTTCTATTATCTCCTGGGGTGAAAGCTTTGGAAGAGGCTGGGGCCCATGGGGACAGCACTGGGGAGGCCGGCCTGGAAGGAGATGGCCACTGAAGGGACACACCTGTGCCTAACCCTGATGGCTCAGCCCTCACTGGCACCAGGAATCCCTTGGTCGAGAATGGGGGATGTCACAGCCTCCTGCCTCGTGCCTGAACACCCAGACTTGTTCCCCCCAGGATTCTGCACTTCTTCCTTCTTTTTTTTTTTTTTTCCAAGACAGAGTCTCACTCTGTCACCCAGGCTAGAATGCAATGGCATGATCTTGGCTCACTGCAACTTCCACCTCCTAGGGCCAAGCTATTCTCCTGCCTCAGCCTCCTGAGTAGTTGGGATTACAGGTGTGCACCACCACACTGAGCTCATTTTTTGTATTTTTAGTAGAGATGGGGTTTCACCATGTTGGCCAGACTGGTCTTGAACTTTTGACCTCAAGTAATCTGCCCACCTCAGCCTCCCAAAGTGCTGGGATTATAGGCGTGAGCCACGGCACCTGGCCTGTACTTCCTCCCTCTGCCCTGATGCCCCCCAGTGATTGCTGAATCACTCAGGCTTTCTCCCCTTGAAGTCTCTGCTCCCCTTGAGCTGCTCCCCCATTCGGACTCCCCCCTTGTTTTTGTCACCCTCACTGCACACCTTCTTGTCATTGACTCACCCTTGCTTTCCTTTTTTTTGTGTGTGAGACAGGGTCTTGCTCTGTCACCCAGGCTGGAATGCAGTGGCATGATCATAGCTAACTGTAGCCTCAACCTCCCAGGCTCCAGTGATTCCCAGGCTCCAGGCTCCTGAGAAGCTGAGACTACAGGTTCATGCCACCATGCCTGGCTAATGTTTTGTATTTTTTGTAGAGACAGAGTTTTGTCATGTTGCCCAGGCTGGTCTTGAACCTCTGGGCTCAAGCAATCCTCTTGCCTTGGCCTCCCAAAGTGCTGGGATTCCAGGCGGGAACCACCTACTGACTGTCTTCACATGGGCCATCACCAAGTTAACTTCCTCTGGGGCAGGACAGGTATAAAGTCGGTGAGGGGAAGCAGCAGAGTGTGAGGAACACAGCTGGAAGTGTGCTAAATGGACCTGGCCCCTAGGTGCAGTGTCGGGGAGTAACAGGGCATGGTGGAGACTGTGGCAAACGAGTGCACTGGCCGGGTCTAAGGGCAGCCACCATGCACCTCTAGCTAATTTCTGCTGTTGTTTTTAATCACACCTGTATTGAGGTTACTCACACACCATACAATTCACACACCTAAAGCATACAGTTCAGGGCTTTTTAGCGCATTCACAGAGTTGACAACCATCACCAAGTCACTTGTACAGTGTTTCTATTACCTCACAATGAAACCCATCCACTCCAGCTGTCACCTCCCTATTATTGCCCGCACACACACACACACACACACACACACATGTGCGCTCTGTCCCAGGTTCGAGCAACCACTGATCTACTTTGTGTCTTTATGGATTTGGCTGTTCTGAACAGCTTATGTAATTGGAATCATACAACGTGTGGTCTTCTGTGATTGGCTCCCTGCACTTCACACGTTTTCCAGTTTCATCCACGTTGTAGCATATGTCAGTACTTCAGTCCTTTCTATGGCCAAATAGTAATCCATTGTATAGCTATGACACATTTTCTTCATTCGCTCATCATTGTTGGAGATTTAGGTAGTTTTCACCTTTTGAGTATTATCAATAATGCTGCTGTGAACACTTGTATACAAGATTTTGTGAGGACATGTTTTCATTTCGGTGGGGGTATATACCCAGGAGTGGAATCTCTGGAGTCACGTGGAAACTCTGTATTTACCTTTTTGAGGAACAGTCAGACTGTTTTCCCAAGTAGCCGCACCGTTTCACATTCCCACCAGCAGAGCAGGAGCATTCCAATATCATGACATGGCAACTCAATTCTGTCCTTAATCCTGGCCTGGATCCAGTATTGGAGGGGGAAAAAAAAAAAGGCTGGAGGGACACCAAGACAACTGGCCACATTTGGAATATGAACTGTTGATGAGAAGGTATCATTATCAATAATAAATCTACTGAATTCAGTAACTGCACTGTAGTTATATAAAAGAAAGTCCCCGCTCTAAGGAAATACAGTGAACTGTGAAGGATAAAGGGATACGATGTATGCAATGTACTCCCAAATAGCTCAGAAAAGAATGAGAGAAACGATGACTAAGTAAGTGTGGCAACATGGTAGAAATTGCAGAATCTGGGTTAAGGGTATACGGGAGTTATTTGGCTTACTCCTGCAAATATCCTGTGAATTTGAAATTCTTTTCAAAATAACCAGTAAAAATTTATTTTATTTTATTTTATTTTTTGAGACAGAGTCTCACTCTGTCGCCAGGCTGGAGTATAGTGGCACGATCTCGGCTCACTGCAACCTCCGACTCCCTGGTTCAAGGGGTTCTCTTGCCTCAGCCTCCCAAGTAGCTGGGATTACAGGCATGTGCCACCACGCCCAGCAAATTTTTGTACTTTTAGTAGAGACGGGATTTCACCATGTTGGCCAGGATGGTCTCAATCTCCTGACCTCATGATCTGTCCACCTCAGCCTCCCAAAGTGCTGGGATTACAGGCGTGAGCCACCGTGCTCGGCCAATAACAAGTAAAAAAATTTTTTTAAGTTTCCAAGACAACAAAGCTGCTAAGGGTAGAACTAACATTGATTTATTGAGTTTCGAGACAGGGTCTCTCTGTTGCCCAGACTGGAGTGCACACTGCAGCCTCCACCTCCTGGGCTCAAATGGTCCTCCCACCTCAACCTCCTGAGTAGCTGAGACTACAGGTGCATGTCACCATGACTGGCTAATTTTTTGGTATTTTTTGTAGAGGTAGGGTTTTGCCATGTTGCCTAGGCTGATCTCAAACTTTTGGGTTCAAGCCATCCACCTGCCTCAGCCTCCCAAAGTGCTAGGATTACAAGCGTGAGGCACCATGCCAGGCCTAGAGCTGAGATTTAAATCCAAGCTGTTTGGCATTCAGGAACTCAATGTTGTCTCTCTAATCAGGTAGCTCAATGGCTCTCATTTTACAGAGGAGGATACTGAGGCCCAGGATACTGGGTACTGAGGATACTGAGTTAGTTGTGGCATCAGGACTGGTTTGTGGGCGCCCAGCCTGGTGAGCTTCCACCACTCTCTTGGACTGTCCTGTTGACAGGCCTGAGGGTTCTGGCTTGAGGCAGGACCTGCTGTTTCTCTGGTGCCCCTCCCACAACTTGCTGAGTTAGTTGGATCTCAAAGGTAGGATCCTGCTGACCTTGTCTCTGGATTACTGGACAACAGGTACTGAGAAAGTTATGTTTAATTAGAAGAGACGCAGGCCAGGCTTCACGGACTTAGTTGTATCCCTCTCAGTCCCACCATTGTGACATCTATGATATTGTCTTCCCTGCCCAGCACCCCCTTTTCTTCTGGAAATAACACCTTCTTCAGGGGACCTGTTCCTTTCCGCTTTCTAACCACTATGTGATTTCAGCGGGTGTTGTTGGTTATACACTCATGGCCACAGTTGATTGGTTTAGGGATGGGCATTGTACTCAAAATGCGCCAATCAGAGCCTTTCCCTGAAATTTGCTGAACTGGACCGACGCAGGATACAGGTTTTCTAGCATGAGGCTCAGGAACTAATGGCAGCCACATCTTGCATTATGGGGAGAAAGCTGATCTGATAAAACTAAGAGAAGCAGAGAGGGGAAAAAGTGTCCAAGGACCCACTTGTTTCTGAGGCCCTCCCTGCACTTCCCAAGGCTATATTCCATAAGCACACCAGCATTCTCCCAATAAAACGGCTCTGATTTTGCATATGCCTATTTGCTTTGGATTTCTATCACTTGAAAACAAACTAGATCAATATGCCTGAGATCCCCATCACTAGCAATCCTGACCGTGAGGCCCCAGCAGGGAGGATGTCCAAGTTCTGCTCCCCTGGAGCTGATTGGCTCTGTTGGGATGGCGGTGGAGACCATGGGGGTTGGAACTGAGGCCTTGTCTCACTGGCTCTGTCTGATTTCCAGGGAGGGCAGTGGTCTTTATACTATGGATAAGGTCATGTGTGTTTATGCCCCCACCTTACTTACTGGGCCTCCTGAAACATGGCCTTGTCCCACTTTTCTCAGTAAAGGCCAGGTTGGTGGAAGAGATCTGTGCTTTACTGGGTGCCAGCAGAAAGAAACAAGGGGAAAGGGATTAATCCTCATCCAGGATCCCCTCTGAGGTCCTTGGTGGAGGCAGAGGAGTTAGAGGAAAAATTCCATGCCAAGATAAAAGGAGTGGTCACAATCTAATACTTTGTCTACAGTTTTTAATGAGGTAAAAGTTGCACGTTAAAGTGCACAAACTTTTTTTTTTCTTTTTTCTGTCTTGTTTTTTTTTGTTTTGAGATTGAGTTCCACTCTTGTCACCCAGGCTGGAGTGCAATGGCACAATCTCAGCTCATTGCAAACTCTGCCTCCTGGGTTCAAGCGATTCTCCTGCCTCAGCCTCCCAACTAGCTGGGATTATGGTCGCCCAACACCACGTCCAGCTAACTTTTGTATTTTCAGGAGAGACCAGGTTTTGCCATGTTGGCCAGGCTGGTCTCGAACTCCTGACCTCAGGTGATCTACCTGCCTCGGGCTCCCAAAGTGCCGGGATTACAGGCGTGAGCCACTGCGCCCAGGCACAAATCTTAAGAATACTTTTCTGGCTTGGTGCAGTGGCTAACACCTGTAATCCCAGCGCTTTAGGAGGCTGAGATGGGCGGATCACCTGAGGTCACGAGTTCAAGACCAGCCTGGCCAACATGACGAAACCCTATCTCTACTGAAATTACAAAAATTAGAATTAGCCGGGTATGGTGGCGTGTGCCTGTAATCCCAGCTCCTTGGCAGGCTGAGGCACGAGAATCACTTGAACTTGGGAGGTGGAGGTTGCAGTGAGCTGAGATGGTGCCACTGCACTCCAGCCTGCATGACAGAGCGACACTCCACCTCAAAAAAAAAAAATTTCTATAGACATACTTACCTGTGTAACCACCATCCAGATCAAGATACAAAACATTTCTAGCACCCAAGAAGACTACTGTGTACTTCCCAGTCAGTGTGCTTGCCCACGCCTGCTACTATTCTAACCTACCTCTGTCATCATAGGCTAGTTTTGCCTGTCCTTGAACTTCATGTAATGGAAATGCACAGTGTGTGCTGTTTTGTGTCCAGCTTCTTCTACTTAGCACAATATTAGCGATGCCTAATCTGTAATACTGGCCCCTATACTCTTCACCTTCATGCTGCTCCTGGAATGATAGCTAACATTTGTTAGGTACCTGGCACTGTTCAAGATCTTTACATGTATATATTCATTTGCTCCTCATAGTACACCTATGAGGTAAGCACAAACGAAGACACTGGGGCACAAAGAGGTGAGGGAATTTGCCCAAGACACACATCTGAAGTGGCGGAATTAGGATGGGAAGGCAGGCCATCCACCTCCAGCCCATGCTCACACCTACGAGCTAGGGGATCTCATGTGCACTTTAAGGACTGAGAGAGGCTCACCAGGTAGAGCTGAGTTTTTGGAGGGTCAAATGGGAAAATAGAAGTAAAATGTACTAAAAGAGAAAAGAGTTATACAAATATACGTCAGGGTTATGCTTCATTTAATATGACTAGGACCACCATTCACTCATTCCTAAATCTTAACAAATATTAATTCATTTAATAAATATTAAGTAATTTAATAAATATTTATTGAGCCCCTAAAGATACATGGAGGTCAGTGGGTTCAGAATGACAGATACCAAGTCCCTGCACTGGTGAAGCTTACAGTCCAGAGAGGAAGGCAGAAATGTAAGGGGAAGTTATGGGTATGCTGGGCTAAGAAAGAGGAAATTCAGAGTGTTTTGAGAGAATGTCATAAGAGCAGCTGACTTTGTGGGGTCAGGGAAGGCCACCCTGAGGAAATGACATTCAAGCTGAGACCTGAACCATTTAAGCCAACTCTGTTGGAGAGGAAGGAGTATCAGGAAAAGGAAATAGCATAAGCAAAGGCCCTGAAGTAAGAAAAACTAGCACAATAATTAGAAATTTTAAGTCAAATCACTTCTTGGCCTTTTGGTTAAGATGAAGTGTAGAAATTTTTTTTTTTTTTGAGATGGAGTCTGTGACCCAGGCTGGAGTGCGGTGGCATGATCTCTGCTCACTGCAACCTCCGCCTCCCAGGTTCAAGCGATTCTCGTGCCTCAGTGTCCCGAGTAGCTGGGATTACAGGTGCAAACCACCACACCTGGCTAATTTTTCTATTTTTAGTAGAGGCAGGGTTTTACCATGTTGGCCAGGCTGGTCTTGAACTCCTGACTTCAAGTGATCCGCCCACCTCAGCTTCCCAAAGTGCTGGGATTACAGGCATGAGTCAGTGGGCCCAGCCAAGAAATTCAAAGTCACTAGTATATGATAGTTTTCTATACAACAGTTATTTGTCTTACTTTCATGGAAATAAAATTCTTTATGGCAGTTTCAATGCTTCCTTGCTCCCATATATGATGGTTACTAGATGTAACAGTCTTTTTCGGTCACTCTAGACCTTAATTCATTTCTACTAACTTTTATTTTGTGAAGCTACATTCTTTACTGGTTACTCATATTAGCAAAGTGAAATACATACTGAGAGCCACAAAGTATTTGGAATGTGATAAATTATTGCTGCAGGTCTGCTGCAGTGGCTCACACCTGTAATCCCAGCATTTTGGGAGGTTGTGACAGGAGGATTGCTTGAGTCCAGGAGTTTGAGACCAGCCTGGGCAACATAGTAAGACACTGTCTCTATGAAAATAAATAAATAAATAAATAAATATACAATTATTGCTGCAAAGCCATTGCAATACTTCAGTAGAAGTTATGCCAGATTTTAACAAATAATGACATTTTTAGTTCCTCCATGTTCATTTCCCATCAACATCATCAATATTCATTAGTCAATTTCAGTTATAAGTTTTTAATAGCTGTTGAAGTTCATATTTCCTGTAATTCTTCAAGTTACATATGTCATCTAGTCCAATGCTTTTCAAAATGTGATATGCAAATGAATTGCCTGGGGGTCATGTCAAAATGAAGACTCTGACTAAGTTGATCTGGAGTGGGGCTGAGATTCTGCACCCCTAAAGAGCTCCCAGGTGATGCTGATGCTGCTGTTCCAGGAGGGCATTTTAAATAGTAAGGATCTTGATTAGAAGCCTGAAAAGGGCGTGATTTTCTTTCAGTGCTGTAAACTTTTATTTTTAAAATGACATTGCAGTTTCTGGCCAGTCGCGGTGGCCCATGCCTGTAATCCCAGCACTTTGGGAGGCCGAGGCAGGCGGATCGCCTGAGGTCGGGAGTTCGAGACCATCCCGGCTAACATGGTGAAACCCCATCTCTACTAAAAGTACAAAAATTAGCTGAGCGTGGTGGTGGGCCCCTGTAATCCCAGAGACTCGGGAGGCTGAGGCAGGAGAATTGCTTGAACCTGGGAGGCAGAAGTTGCAGTGAGCCGAGATCACGCCACTGCACTCCAGCCTGGGTGACAGAGAGAGATTCCATTCAAAAAAAAAAAAGAAAAGAAAAAACAATAACATTGCAGTTTCCAATGTAGAATAAAAAAGAAATTGATTTAAAATTTAATTTTGGAACATAGATGGGCTGAGGGATTTGCAATTGAAACCCCCTTTTTCTAATATTTTCTATGCAGGAGAAATTGAAAGGAATGTCAAGAGACTCTGCAATTTATTTTAAACTCAGTAATCTATCTTTTGTAAGCATTATCGCTTAGCTTTTCTTTAAAGAATTTCTTAGGCCAGGAGCAATGGCTGATGCCTGTAGTCCCGGTACTTTAGGAGGACAAGGCAGGAGGATTACTTGAGGCCAAGAGCTTGAGATCTTGTCCTAAAAAATATATATTTTTTAAAAAAGGAAAAAAATGAATTTCTTAATCCCTTTGAGGTTTTTGAGAGCATTACATACATTAACATTTTTTGATATTGCATTTTGATTTTTCTCTGTCATTTTGCTTAAACCATCAATTTTACTTAAAGCATCATACCAGGTCAGTACTAAGCTAATAAATGTAGACATATGTTTGAAAGTAAAACTTTGGCTGGTATTTTAGAACCTGTATTCTTTATTAACTATCATCACAAAAAAGAGCATTGCATACTGTTTGTAATTGTGTTTTTACTGGTGAGACACAGTAGAGACAAAGCTTGGCTTTAGCTCACCCCCATTAGAGCATTCCCACAGATCACAAAACCCCATACCACTACCTCCCTGCTAATAGTCTTTTCACTTAAAGAATTCCAGGAACTGGCTTTAGGAGATAACCAAGGTTGCAGAGTGTACCACCTCAGAAAGGAATGCTGCTGGACAATTGATTTATAGTCTTGTTGTCATAGACTAGACCACCAGGTGGCCCATTACTCAAGATAACCATCACAACTAGATATACTGACCTGCTACCCTACCCCTTACATCGTTCGCCTTGCCCAGCCTGTGTACACTCTACTCCTGATGTCAATTCTGTACTTTGTCTAATAAAAGTCCTACCTGCTCTTTTGTAGATGGAGTCTGTCAGGGAATTCTCTCTCTCTCTCTCTCATTCTGCCTCCTTTATGGCTGGATAAAAGCTCCAGTGAAGTTTTGAGAAAACTCTTTTGGCCTCATGTCAATTTTCTATTTCATTGAGAGCCCAAGAACCTATGGTCAGTTGACAGTGGCATGGCATTCTCAACTCTAATTTTCCCATCACATGTTTAACAGTGGTTTCAAATTTATATCCAGTGTGTTTTCAATATACTCAAACATTTAACTGAAGCTTTTGGTAGATGTATAGTTTTTTTCTTTTCTTTTTTTTTCTTTCTTTCCCCAAAATGGAGTCTTGCTCTGTTGCTCAGGCTGTAGTGTAGTGGCACGATCTCAGCTCACTGCAACCTCTGCCTCCTGGGTTCAAGCAATTTTCCTGCCTCAGCCTCCCAAGTAGCTGGGATTACAGGTGCACGCCACCAGTCAGGTTAATTTTTGTATTTTTAGTAGAGATGGGGTTTCACCATGTTGGCCGGGCTGGTCTCAAATTCCTGACCTTGTGATCTGCCTGCCTTGGCCTCCCAAAGTGCTAAGATTACAGGCGTGAGCCACCACATGCCGGCCATATAGTTCTTAAAATATATTTTTAAAATTCAGTAATGTCTAAGGAGACTTTGACTGCATTGTTCACTGTCATGTTTAAAGAATGCCTTTAGGCTGGGTGCAGTGGCTCATGCCTGTAATCCCAGCACTTCAGGGGAATGAGGCAGATTGGATTGCTTGAGCCCAGGGGTTTCAGACCAGCCTGGGCAACACAGGGAAACCTCATCTCTACAAAAAATACAAAAATTAGCTGGTCATAGTGGCATGCTTGAAGTCCCAGCTACTCAGAAGGCTGAGGTGGGAGGATAGCTTGAACCTGGGAGGTGGAGTTTGCAGTGAGCCATGATCATGTCACTTCACTCCAGCCTGAGCAACAGAGCAAGACCCTGTCTCAAAAGCAAAAAACAAAAAACAAAAAAAAAAACAAGAAAGAGAGAAAGCTTTAAGGTGGGCATAGTGGTATGTGTCTGTAATCCCAGCTACTCAGGAGGCTGAGGAAGAAAGACTGCTTGAGGACAGGGGTTTAAGACTAGCCTGGGCAACATGGTGAGATCTCCCCCTCATCTCTAATAATAATAATAATAATAATAATAATAATAATAATGCTTTAGAAAAGGAATATAGAATGGTATAGAATATATTCTATACCATTCTATATTTTATGGTACATATATTTTTTATTCAAGGATTTCCTATTGTCATGTTACACTTTCCACATATATTTGCACCATGTTGTCATATTTCTAGCTTTTGAATTATTTTGTCTAGTTCAGTTTTCTAAGTAGTTTACTAAAATTTAAAATAATCTTTCTCCAGTTGTGACAAAATCTCCCAAAATGTTCACATATAGAAATATTTGAGTTTAGAAAACCACAATTCTAACCATAATCATCTGCACTATATGCCTCACATCAGGTAATATGTCTAAAATAATGAGTAACATTTAGCATGTCTGACTTTACCCCAAAGTATTTTAATAGTATCTGTTAATGTTTTAATTAATGGGTGTTGTATTGCATCTCATGACAAAGTATATTAGATTTTTGGTGATAACATTTGATTTCTGATAAATATTCTGCCTTGATGTTACCAAATGTTGCCAAATGAATATTCTGATTTCTGTACTGCTGAGACAAGTTCAGTCATGGAGACCCTAACCCAGCAGCACCAGAAGAATTAAAGACACACACACACAGAAATATAGAGTGTGGAATGGGAAATCAGGGGGCTGACAGCCTTTAGAGCTGAGAGCCCCGAACAGAGTTTTACACATATTTACTGACAGCAAGCCAGTGATAAGCATTGTTTCTACAGATTATAGATTAACTGAAAGCATTCCTTATGGGAAAGAAAGGGATGGGCTGAAACAAAGGGATAGGCTCTGTCTAGTTACCTGCAGCAGGAACATGTCCTTAAGGCACAGATCGCTCATGCTATTATTTGTGGCTTAGGAACGCCTTAAGTGGTTTTCTGCCCTGGATGGCCCAGGTGTTCCTTGCCCTCATTACAGTAAACCCACAACCTTCAGAGTGAGTGTCATGGCCATAATGAACATGTCACAGTGCTGTAGAGATTTTGTTTACAGCCAGTTTTGGGGCCAGTTTATGGCCAGATTTGGGGGTCTGTTCCCAACATGTTTCCCCCTTTTTGTTTTGCAAGACAATAAAAGCAAAGGTGGCTTTATCATGGTGAGCTACTTCTTGCAAGAGTCGGGATCCACATCTGCAGACTATACAAAGACAAACAATGCAGATTAAAAGCACAATCATCATTGAAATCACAGAGCTTCCAAGTGTTTTTATCTATTTTAATGGGTTACTAGCTGCTAATCTGTCTGCAGCTCCTTCAAGCACTCTTATGCCTGGCATTAAGGTCAGGGAGGTGTGCCTGTGATGATGCTTTAAATATTTGTTCTTTTAATTTTGCAATATCCAAAGACAAGTTTGTAGAGTGTCCTTCTAGATGCTTTTTTATTCTCTCCTAAATTTTGATCTTATTAAAAGTCATTAATAGTTTCCACAAATCCTTATATTTAGCTCTTACAGTGGGCCATATCATTTGAGGTTGAGGTGCCACTATACCCCTGTGTTTTCAGATAATGGGAGCTTTTGCCATATTTCTTACCATGTCTACCATTTGACCATTTTGTTCAGACCAGCTGAAAACAGTGTGGCCATGGTAGGCAGACTGAGACGTGTAATTCAAGCTAAACATCCCCTTAGGGGACCAATCAACAATGATTCCATAGGAATCGTTGTGCAGCATCTCTGCCTGTTTTGCAATGCAATCTTCCACAACAAGTATATTCAGTTTTTCTGGCCAGGTTCAATTTCGTTTACAAATAGGTTTTTGAGGGTGGCATGCCTCAATTATAGGAGCAGATTTATTATGGTAAATACTGAAACTAGAAAATATGTGTAACTGTGTCATAGAGTGATTACATTCAGGCATTATTGCCAGCCAAGATTGATAAATATGCCCAATAAGTATAATTGTTCTCTGTGTTAGCCCTTGTTGAAGGAATACTCACGGCAATGGTGATCACCACTGTCGTAGCTATCATTAAATTACTTATTGTGACTGGTTGTCCCACTTTCCTCAGGTTTTCTTCCAACATCTGTGACAGCTTCTTGATCTGTCCCCTGGTAGGTGGCTGCCTTCGATGGGCATTGCTTGTGACAGTTGGGGTCCTCCTCCGTGTCAGTCTCGACATGGCTGCAACCGGGAAGTCCTCGGGATCCTCCTGGAATCTCTTCCTTGGCGTCTGGCTCATGGTAAGGTTTCAGGTGTCTTGATGGTATCCAAATCAGCTGTTGATTTGGTCCTGGAGAAACACAAGGATAACCTCTACCCCAAGTTATTATTCTACCCATTTCCCAACTTTTTGTCATTGGATCTCTCCACCAAACCAGTTGTTCTGCTTCTGTCTTTGCAGCTGGTGTCTATAGATGCTGTTCAGCTGCTGATAGCATCTTTAGGCAGTCTAAAAAAATTTAAAGTCAATAATGCTAGATTCATTTGCTTATGGGGTATCCCATAGTCTCTGTTTCCCCTTTTGCTTTTGTA
>NW_016819747.1:0-2982 GCF_001698545.2 Rhinopithecus bieti | reverse complement strand
CTCTGGGGCGGGATAACCCGACAGGCCATGTCCCAAGTCAGGGAGAACATGACAGGCATGAAGTGGGACACAAAGGGCTTGTGGCGGCCACCTTCCTCCTTGCTGAGGATGTAAACCTGGGCCTCCACCTTCTGGTGGGGCTTGATGGAACCCAGCTTGACCATGACCAGGCCCCGCCGCAAGTCCTCCCGCTTCAAGCCTCGAACCAGGGCCCCGAGGTTATCTCCGGCCCCAGCCCTCTCCAGGTTCTTATGGAACATCTCAATGCCTGTCACCACAGTGCGGATGTTCTTGCTGTGTCCTAGGAGCTCACACTCGTCTCCCTTCTTTAAAATGCCACGCTCTAGCGTACCTGTCACCACAGTGCCACGGCCAGGGACGGAGAACACCCCCTCTACAGGCAGCAGGAAAGGCTTCTCCAGGTCCGGGGTGGGCACTGGGATGTAAGTGTCCACAGCATCCAGCAGCTTCTGCACAGACTTCGGGCCTAATTCAGGGTCCCGACCCTCAAGGGCACAGAAAGCAGAGCCTACAATGACTGGGGTCTCCTCCCCTTTATAGCCAAACTCGGTGAGCAGCTCCCGGATCTCCAGCTCCACCAGCTCCACCATCTCAGAGTCCTGGACAGCATCAGCCTTGTTCACATACACCACCACATGCTCCACCCCAATCTGTCTGGCCAGTAGTAAGTGCTCTCGGGTCTGGGGCATGGGGCCGTCATTGGCTGCTACAACTAGGATGCAGCCGTCGAGGGGTGCAGTGCCTGTGATCATATTCTTAACATAATCTGCATGACCCGGGCAGTCTGTGTGGGCGTAGTGGCGGGTGGCAGTGCTATATTCCACATGGGCCGCATTGATGGTGATACCCCGAGCTCGCTCCTCCGGGGCAATGTCAATCTCCTCCTACTTCTTGAATTTAGCCCCACCTCCCTCGGCTAGAATCTTCGTGATGGCTGCAGTCAGCGTGGTCTTGCCGTGGTCCACATGGCCGATGGTACCCACATTCACATGTGGCTTGTCGCGCACGTAAGTCTTCTTGACCTCCACAGCCAGGCCGCGGCACAAGAGAGGCAATGCCGGAGTCTTCAGCGGCCGCAACAGACCCTGCAGCAGGAAGGTCCCGGTGGCGAGACCGCTGAAGTGGGGCGTCGCGCGCAGCAGGGTGGCTGCCGCCATTGTGGTCATACTCGCGACCCGGGACATGAATTCTTTTTTTAAAGTAACAACTTTAGTAGGGTATACTGTATATCTAGTCATACAATCGACTGTACCTATTTAAAATGTATAGTTTGATGAGTTTTCAGTTATGTATATACCCATACAACTACAACCATAATCAAGATGCTGATCATTCTTGTGGTGCCTAATGTCTGTAATTTCAACACTTTGGGAGGCTGAGGTGGGAGATTACTTGAGCCCAGGAGTAGTTCAAGACCAGCCTGGGCAACATGGCAAGATCCAAAAAAAGAAATTTAAAAACTAGTTGGGCGTGGTGGTGCATATCTGTAGTTCTAGCTACTTAGGAGGCTGAGGTGGGAGGATCGCTTGAGCCTGGGAGGTTGAGGCTGCAGTGAGCTGTGATAGTGCCACTACACTCCAGCCTGAGCAACAGAGTGAGACCCTGTTGCAAACAAACCAACAAAAAAACTCGCCGATCACTGTTATCATCTCCAGAAGTTTATTTGTGCCCCTTTTTCTAACATGTCTCCCTCCACATCTGGTCCCAGGCAACCACTGATTTGCTATCATTACAGATTAGTTAGCATTTTTCTAGAATTTTATGTAAATGGGATTACACATTATGTATTCTTTTGTTTTTGTCTTCTGCTGCTATTAGGTTGGTGCAAAAGTAATTTTGTTTTTTGCCAAAGTAATGCAGTGAGTAATGATGGCAAAAACCGAAATTACTTTTGCACCAATCTAGTATAACAGTTTTGAGATTCATGCACTCTGTTGAGTGATTGATAGTTCATTTCTTTTCATTGCCAGGTAATATTCATTTAACTGAATATTTTGTTGCAGAGTTAATTGAATGTATTTTGTTCATCTATTCACCTGTTGATGGGTATTTGAGACATTTCAGGTTTTGTGATCCTGTGAATAGATACTGTCAATATTCTTGTACAAATCTTGGTGTACCCAGGCACAGTGGCTCACACCTGTAAACCCAGCACTTAGGGAGGCAACAGTGGCCAGATAGCTTGAGCTCAGGAATTCAAGACCTGCTTGGGCAACATAGTGAGCCTCTGTTCTCAATTACAAAAAAAATTTTTGACTTTATTTTAAAATCCTCCAAATCTTAGTATAGATGTATATTTTAGTTTCTCTTGGGTGAATACGTGATAGCCATTTTTAGGCATCAACTTGGCTGAACTATAGTTTCCAGTTATTAATAAAATACAAATCTGAGAGTGGCTATGAAGGTAGTTTTTGTTTCGAAACAGGGTCTCACTTTGTTACCCAGGCTGAGTGCAGTGGTGCCATCATAGCTCACTGAAGTCTTGACCTTCTGGACTCAAGCAATCCTCCCACTTCAGCCTCCTGAGTATCTGGGATTATAGGCATACCACCATGCCCTGCTAATTTTTAAAAATATTTTTGTAGAGATGAGGTCTCACTATGTTGCCCAGGCTTGTCCCAAACTCCTGGGCTCAAGTGATCCTCCTGCCTCAGCCTCTCAAAGTGTTGGGATTACAGGCATGAGCCACTATGCTGGGCCTGAAGGTGTTTTTGTGGATGTAACTAAAAATCGTAAATTGATTTTAAGAAAGATTATCCTAGGCAATCTGGTTGGTCTGGATTCAATCAGTGGAAAGTCTTTTTTTTTTTTTTTTTTTTAATTTTAAGTTTGAATGTATATTTTGAAATAAAAATGGAAAATAACAAATTTGTACAAAATTGTCAGAGGAACACACTTTAATAAGATACCATTACATGCTATGTGTATTTAGAAAAGTTACAGATCTAGTAAGAAAAAAAA
>NW_016819746.1:0-4021 GCF_001698545.2 Rhinopithecus bieti | reverse complement strand
ATCTCTTTTCATGTATCCTAGATTATTCCAAACATTACAAGACACCTTGAAAAAGATTAAAAGCCTACATTGAAATCATTCTTGTTGATTTATTTTATATTACTATAATTGGCAAACAAATGGTGTATATATTTATTAATTGCAATGTGGTGCTTTTATACAGGTGTACTTTGTGAGATGAGAAAATCAGGTTAGTTAACGTGTTACTTCACATACTTATCTCTCTGTATCACTCTTTCACTGTGTTATTCATTTTTCAAATAACAGTAATAATATTTTATATAAACTAGTCCTACATTTAAACATTTCATAATCTTCCCTTTTTATTTTTCTCTTTTTTCCCAAAGTTACAAATCACATCAAACAAATTTTTCTTTAAAAACATGTTATTTTATTTTTAATATTTGTGGGTACCTAGTAGTGGTGTATATTAATGGGGTAGACGAGATGTTTTGATAAAGGCTTGCAAAGTGAAATAAGCATATCATAAAGAATGGGGTAGTCACTACGCCAAGCATTTAGACATTGAGTTGCAAACAATCTGATTACACCATTTAAGTTATTTTAAAATGTATAATGCTGTTATTGTTGACAACAGTCACTCTTTTTTGTTAGCAAATAGTAGGCTTTAATCATTATTTCTAACTATTTTTGTTTCCCATTTACCGTTACCATCCCTACCTCACCACCAGCACCCCACTATACTTCACAGCCTCTAGCAACCATCTTTCTACTTTTTATGTTCATGAGTTCAATTGTTCTTTTAGATTCCACAACAAGTGAGAACATATAATGTTTGTCTTTCTGTGCTGGGCTTATTTCACTTAACATAATGATCTCCAACTTCCTCCATGTTGTTGCAAATGACTGGATCTCATTCTTTTTTATGGATGACTAGTATTCTATTGTGTATATGTAACACATTTTATATCCATTCATCTGTTGATAGATGCTTAGGTTGCTTCCAAATCTTACCTACTGTAAACAGTGGTGCAACAGACTTAAGACTGCAGATGTCTATTTAATATGATGATGTCCTTTCTTTTAGGTAAATATCCAGCAGTGGGATCGCTGGATGACATGGCAGTTCAATTTTTAGTTTTTTGAGGAACCTTCAAACTGTTCCCCGTGTTGGTTGTACTAATTTACGTTCCCACCAAAAATGTACATGGGTTCTCTTTTCTCCACATTCTCACCAGCATTTGTTATCATCTGTCTTTTGTCTATAAGCCATTTTAACTGCTGTGAGATTGTATCTCATTGTAGTTCTGATTTACACTTCCCTGATGATCAATGATTTTGAGCACCTTTTTATATATTATATATATATATTTGCATTTCCCTGATGATCAATTATTTTGAGCACCTGTTTGTCATGTCTCATTTTGAGAAATGTCTATTCAAATCTTTTGTCCATAGGATTATTAGAATTTTTCCTATAGAGTTGTTTGAGCTTGTTATATATTATGACTATTAATCCTTTGTCAAAGGCTTAGTTTGCAAATATTTATTTCCATTCTGTGAGTTGCCTCTTCACTTTGTTGATATATTTTGCTGTGCAGAAGCATTTTTACTTGATGTGATCCCATTTGCCCACTTTTGCATTGGTTGTCTGTGCTTGTGGACTACTGCTCAAGAACCTGAAGATTTTCTCAAAGGTTTTCTTAAAGCAGTTTCATGGTTTGAGACCTTAGAGTCAAGTCTTTAATTTATTTTGATTTGATTTTTGTATATGGTGAGAGATAGGGGTCTAGTTTTATTCTTCTGCATGTGGATATTCAGATTTCTCAGCATCATTTATTGAAGAGACTGTCTTTTCCCCAGTACATATTCTAGACACCTAGACACCTTTGTAAAAAATGAGTTAACGTGTGTGGATTTGTTTCTGGGCTCTCAAATTTGTTCTATTTTTCTATGTGTCTTTTTTATGCCGGCACCATACTGCTTTTATTATTATAGCTCTGTAGTATAATTTGAAGTCAGGTAATGTGATTCTGCCATGTTTTTTTCTTTTGCTTAGGATAGCTTTGGTTATTCTGGGTTTATTACTGTTCCATATAAATTTTCATATTTTTTTCCTGTGAAAAAATGCCATTGTTATATTGACAGAGATTGCATTGAATTAATAGATTGCTTTGGGTACTATGGACATTTTAACAATATTAATTCTTCCAATTCATGAATGTGGAATATTTTAGCATTTGTTGTTTTCTTCTTCAATTTCTTTCATTAGTATTTTATAGTTTTATTATAGAGATCTTCCAAATTTTGGTTTGTTTCTAAATATTTAATTTTATATGTGGCTATTGTAAATGAGATTACTGTTTTATGTCTTTTTTAAATTTTTCACTGTTGGCATATAGAGATGCTACAGAATTTTCTGTCTGAATTTTTTTATCCTGCCATATTACTCAATATGTTTACCAGTTCTAATAGTTTTTCTGTGGAGTCTTTGGGTTCTTCCAAGTAAGAGAACATATCACCTTTAAGCAAGGATAATTTGATTTATTCCTTTCCAATTTAGATGCCTTTTATATCGTTCTCTTCTTTGCTTACTCTACCTAGGACTTCCAGTATGATATTGAATAACAGTGATGACAGTGGAGATCTTTGCTATTTTCCAGATCTTAGAGGAAAGGCTTTCAGTTTTTTTTTCCTATTCAGATGATAATGTGCTGTTTGTCATATATGGCTTTTATTAGACTGAGTTATGTTCCTTCTATTACCAATTTTTTTGAAGGTTTTTATGATGAAGGGATTTTGAATTTTATCAAATACCTTTTCAGCATCAACTGAAATGATCACGTGAATTTTGTTTTTCATTTTGTTGATATGATAGATTACATTGAGTGATTTGCATAATATTTGCTTTATATAGCTGGGTGCTCCAGTGTTAGGTGCATACATGTTTAAAACTGTTATATTATCTTACTGAATTGACCCCAGTATCATTACATAGTGACCATCTTTATCTTCTCTGATAGTTTTTGTTTTGAAATGTATTTTATCTGGTATAAGTTTAGTGACTCCTACACTTTTTAGATTTCATTGGCATATAACACCTTTTCCATCCCTTTATTTTAGTCTATGTGTGTCTTTATAGGTGAAGTGTTTTCTTGTAGGCAACATTTTGGTTTTTTAATCCATTTATTTGGCCTACGACTTCCAATGTGAGAGTTTAGTCCATTTACATTTAATGTTATTATTGATGAGTAAGCACTCGTTATTTCCACTTTTAAATTTGTTTTCTGTTTGTTTTGTGGTCTTCTCTTTCTTCTTTCTTTCATTCCTGTCTTCCTATAGTGAAGATAATTTTCTCTGCTAATATAATTTTGTTTCTTGCTGTTTTGTGTATCTATTGTACATTTTTTGGCTTGATGTTACCATGAGGCTTGCAAGTACTATCTTATAACCCATTATTTTAACCTGATAACAACTTGACAGTATTTGCATAAAGAAACAAACAAGAAAATAAAACTAATAAAACTTGCCTTAACTTTGCCCTTTCTCTTTTAACTTTTTTTTGTTTCTATTTATATCTTATTTTGCTTTCTATATCTTGAAAAGTTGTTTTAGTTATTATTTTTGATTGGTTCATCATTTAATCTTTCTACTTAGGTAAAGTAGTTTTCACACCTCAGTTACAATGTTATATTTTATGTTTTTCTGTGTGCTTACTATTCTCAGTAAGTTTTATACTTTAAGCTGATTATTTATTGCTTATCAACATTCTTTTCATCTGAATTGATGCATTTCCTGTAGCATTTTTTTTTTTGTAGGACAAGTCTGGTGGTGATGAAATCCTTCATCTTTTGTGTGTGTAGGAAAGTGTATTCCTCCTTCATATCTGAAGAATACTTTCAAAAGATATACTATTCTAAGGTAAAAGATGTTTCCTTCAGCACATTAGATAATTCATGCCACTTTCTCTGGGCCTGTATGGTTTCCACTGAAAAGTCTACTGGCAAACATATTAGAGCTCTACTGTATGTTATTTCTTTCTTTCTTTCTTTCTTTCTTT
>NW_016819745.1:0-34029 GCF_001698545.2 Rhinopithecus bieti | reverse complement strand
TAATTTTACAACGTAATAAACACTTTTGAATGCCTCCCCCTTTTTTTTTTTTCACTTTCTTAAGGTTATGTTCTAGTCTAGGATGTTCATTAACACCTCCTAACACCATTCTAATAGCGTCCACACTGACTTGTTTGCTTTCTATCTCCACTTCATCCAATTATCAACCACCTTTTTTTTCTGAAACATATAACATAGTCCTCTGCTCAGAAATTTAAAAGCTCCATTTATGTCAGCATATATATCGAATTCCTTAAAATGCATCAAGATGATCTGCAAACTACACACACAGCCTACTCTAATGGACTTTAAGAATTTGCCATCTACTTTCCAGCCACATTGAAATAATTAATTACCCTTTACTGAATATACTATTCCTTTTCCCATCCATACAATGTTCCTGAAGCGTAATGATGTTCTATAAATCTCCAATTATTGCTATTTTTCTCTGCTGCAATCAGAACATTCTTCAAGAACTCAAATGTTAAGTCTGTATGCTTGAGAGGAGAAAAACAGCAGACAAATCATTTTCCTCAGTGTTTCTGTAATAGTTTGTACATATATCCACTCTCATATTCATCAGTTAGATGTGTATTACAATGTGTTATTTATAGTTTGTCTCTGCAAGTAGAATATAAACTTCTCCAGGGCAAGCAACACATACTTATTCTGTACATCTTGTAAATCTTAGCCACAAGAGAAATATCAATAATGTCTTATAAAATGAACTAAAAAGGACTTCATTCTGACCTGCCTGAATATTGAATTAAATCCTGTTTGTAGGCATCTGTGTACTTGTTATGGACTGTTTCTAGTCTAAAGCTGAGATGATTATCATTTGGATAAGGATTTACTAAATAAATTCTTCTGTAGGAGATACTTCTAATATATCTAGTTAGTGAAATATCAGATGAGAACTTAGCCTAACAGTTTTAATAGTCAATTTCAATCAAAAGCATAACATCAAAGTATAGGTAAATTTAAAATAAAGCAACAACATTCGAAACCTAGAGAATCCAAAACAAAACAACTATCAGTAAAAACAGTTACTCACCTCACAAATGCTACAGTAATGAGCTGGTTCATCATTTGTCCGCCCATGCCATATAACCTCCTTTCCTGCTGCAACAAGAGCTTCTCTCAATGTCTGACATTGCTTCAGAATTTTCAAAAGACAATACCTATTGTAGGTAAAAATTATTTATGAGGGTAACTACTGAATACTGTTACTGAATTATAGGTTGGAATTTTTATGATTATAGAGAGGCAAGAAGGCTGCCTATTCCCTCACAAGCAGTGCATTTATATAATAGATTTTAAAACTTTGCACTACAGCAGACAATTATCTATGCATATGGTCACTATAAGATACAAAGTTAGTTCCAATATGAGAACAAAGGAAAAACAAGAGTATTACTTGCTGAATTTTAATTCGAAAATCATATAGTAGAATCCTTCATTATTATTCACACTAACTTTTCTTATAATTTATAGTTTTCCTACACATACTTGTGAGGATAACAATATATTGTATATAATTATACAATAATTTTCCTGTAATTTGCTGTCACTGCTCAAAACTGTCTGCTAAAGTTCCTGCAAATCTAAGGTTTTCAAAGCAGAGGTGGTATAGGTCATACTCTGAGGTACATTTCAACTCTAAACTTACCTTAAAAAGCATGATATGGGTTTAATGAAAATGCCATTAACACTATTTGTAAACATACAACCTCCTGGAATCAGGAGAGTTTGCGCTAATTTGGAGCTTGCTGCTCTATTACAGTACAGATATTGACTTGCAATTATCATTATAGGGATTACAAACCAAGTATTTAGGGAGAAAACAATCATATTATCAGTACGTAAAATTATTTTCCACATCTGTTTATTATCTTTCTTTCCCGTGAGTGTAACCATCATGGGCGTGACGCTTTATCTGTTTTGGTTTTGTAAACTGTTGTGGGACTAAATAACAACAGTTAAATTTTACAATATACATTAAATTTTACATAAATCTAAATTTACATACAACTTTACGATATACATTAATGGCAGATTTAATTTCCTTCATTTATATTTTCTTTTCTTTTCTTTTTTTTTTTTTTGAGACCGAGTCTCGCTCTGTCCACCAGGCTGGAGTGCGGTGGCGCCATCTTGGCTCACTGCAAGCTCCGCCTCCCGGGTTCACGCCATTCTCCTGCCTCAGCCTCCGGAGTAGCTGGGACTACAGGCGCCCGCCACGGCGCCCGGCTAACTTTTTTTTGTATTTTAGTAGAGATGGGGTTTCACCGTGGTCTCGATCTCCTGACCTTGTGATCGGCCCGCCTCGGCCTCCCAAAGTGCTGGGATTACAGGCGTGAGCCACCGCGCCCGGCCCTTAATTTATCTTTTCTTGCCATTTGTTGCTTGCCAGGTACTAGTTATGTTTCTTTACTTTTTAAATCAAAATTGCTATAAGTAACCCTGGGACAAACTCATTAGGGATATTATATACAAAATATGGAAACATTTAAAAACATAAGACAAGTACAGCAAGATAAGCCTAATGTGGCCTGACAAATTCCTGAAGTATAATATAAAATACATAATTTTCGGTTTGCCTTTAGCAATTATGCCTCTTTAGAAACAAAGCCATATTTTGTCTATATTTGAATTTTACCAGAGCCTTATTGTGAGTTTTGTATGTCTGGAAGAGGTGCCGGGGAGACAAGTGAAAATTCAGTTCATGTCAAAAGTAAGAATATAAACCACATTGGATCTGTAGCATCTACTGATGTTTTCCTCTCATCCTCTCCTACATGATTTCACTTCTGGGTACAGGGATATTACTGCATATGTTTTCAAAACAGTGTTTCAAAACATGTCATATTTCACAGGAAAATAATGTTTCAAATTTTATGAATTTGTGTTTTTTGCAAATTCAACCATGTTTCCAAATGAGAAAATAAAGTGCCACAAAGAGGTAGCAATCATGAAGGCTTAGTACCAGACAAAAGACATGGAATTGGTACATTAGATATGCCACGTAATTCTCATAACAGCTCAGTGCAAGAAGCATCCATATCCATTTAACTAAGTGGGAAACGTGGGGGTCAAAAAGGGAAAGTTTGCATGATGTTATAAGGCTATTTAATTAGGGATCCAATTTCCTACATAAGTAAGCTTACTCTTACTATGTCTTCCATACCCTCTTCTGCTCACCATTTGTCAATTTTTGTACCCACTCATCCCACCACCCTGTGCAACTGTCTTTCATGAAGATAAAATCCTTGGGGCTAAAAAAACCATTATGTTCCCCCAGACAATGAGGGTTAGTTTTTTCTTTTTTTTTGAGACAGAGTTTAGCGCTTGTTACCCAGGCTGGAGTGCAATGGCGTGATCTTGGCTCACTGCAACCTCTGCCTCCTGGGTTCAAGCAACTCTCCTGCCTCAGCCTCCCGAGTAGTTGAGATTACAGGTACACATCACCACACCCACTGAATTTCTGTAACTTTAGTGGAGATGTGGTTTCACTATGTTGGCCAGACTGCTCTCAAATGTCTGCTTTGGTCTTCCAAGGTGCTCAGATTACAGGCATGAGCCACCACACCTGTATATGAATGTATAATGAAGCTTAGTTCTGTGCAGTCAGTTTGGTTCTACTTATTCCTCAGCAGATAAACTTTCATTTCCAATAATTCTCATTATTTTGACAATTACATCACAGTTTTTATTGTATTACTTTATACTTAGTTTTGAAATTTCATATAAAAACGAGGCAAAACACTACAAAGGAATAACGCTTGGTTGCTAGAAATAAACACTAAGAATGAATAGTATTTCTATAGACACTACAGAAACAAACAGTTGAATAATATTAATATAAAAATAATAATATTGTTATTATATATTACAACAGCCATTCTGCAAGCAGACTCTCTGGAATGATGGTAGAGAATTATATGCCTCAACAGTGAAATCTTAAAAGCTGACTGCTGTTATATTAACAATACTGAATAACTGAATTGTGGTTACTCCATGTTCTCATGTATTCTTCTTCAAATAAATTTTTATTCCTTACCACTTCAGAAGGCAGCAGTAGGAAATGAATAAAGAACAACAATAATTTTGAGAGGTAGAGGCTTTAATGGAGACCACATAAATGAGGATCTAATTCAATTAAAGGGTAGGGAAGAATACAGAGAAAGTAATAGTATTAAGGTAAAGAATATTTAAAAGATTCAAGATAAATTTCAAGACTTGTTTTAATATAAACTGTTGGCTTTGATACAGATTTCATCTGAAGAGAACTTTTGAATTTTTCTGAATGGCCTATACACAGCCACAGAAATGCAGTGTTGACATTTCTTCATTTTGCTCAATTTGAATAGATTTACCCTACAACAATTACAAATTCAATTTAAAAAATATATAAGAAGGGAAATGAACAGGCATATTGTGGCCTTCTGTTAAGGCATAAAACACCAGGAATACTGAGACTTCTAAAAGGCAACAGGATTGAGACAAAATTACTTTAAGTTTATATATTTTATCATACTCTGCTCTAAAGTGGGGAAAAAAATAGAAGCTGATAAAGCTTCTACTGCACAACTGTATTAGGAATAGGATAAAAAACAACTTTAGGAACCACAGAAGCAGTAAACTCCTAGACTTTTGAAAATCAATCTTATTTATTTATTTATTTACTTTTTATATTTTAAGTTCTGGGATACATGTGCAGAAAATGCAGGCTTGTTAACGTAGGTGCATATGTGCCATGGTGGTTTGCTGCACACATCAACCAGTCATTCACATTAGGCATTTATCCTAATGCTATTCCTCCCCTAATCCCTGACTTCCCACAGGCCCTGGTGTGTGATGTTCCCCTCCCTGTATCCATGTGATCTTAATGTTCTACCTCCACTTAGGAGTGAGAACATGCAGTATTTGGTTTTCTGTTCCTGTGTTAGTTTGCCAAGAATGATAGTTCCCAGCTTCATCCACGTACCTGCAAAGGACATGAACTCATCCTTTTTTTTGGCTGCACAGTATTCCATGGTATATATGTGCCACATTTTCTTTATCCAGACTATTACTGATGGGCATCTGGGTTGGTTCCAAGTCTTTGCTATCGTGAGCAGTGCTGCAATAAATACGTGTGCTTGTGTTTTTATAGTAGAATAATTTATAATCCTTTGGGTATGTACCCAGTAATGGAATTCTTGGGTCAAATGGTATTTCTGGTTCTAGATCCTTGAGGAAGCACCACACTGTCTTCCACAATTGCTGAACTAATTTACACTCCCGCCAACAGTATAAAAACATTCCTATTTCTCCACCTACTCGTGAGCATCTGTTGTTTCCTGACTTTTTAATGATCACCATTCTACGTGGTGTGAGATGGTCTCTCACTGTGGTATTGATTGCATTTCTCTAATGATCAGTGATGATAAGGTTTTTTTCATGTTTGTAGGCTGCATACATGTGTTCTTTTGAAAAGTACCTGTTCACATTCTTAGCCCACTTTTTGCTGGGGTTGTTTTTTTTCTTGCAAATTTGTAAAGTTCCTTGTAGATTCTGGATATTAGCCCTTTGTCAGATGGATAGATTGCAAAAATTTTCACCCATTCTGTAGGATGCCTGTTCATTTTGCTATGCAGAAAAGTTCTTTAGTTTAATTAGATCCCATTTGTTAATATTGGCTTTTGTTGTCATTGCTTTTGGTGTTATAGTCATAAAGTCTTTTGCCCAGGCCTACATCCTGAATGGTATTACCTAGGTTTTCTTCTACGGTTTTTATGGTTTTAGGTCTTACGTTTAAGTATTTAATCCACCTTGAGTTAATTTTGTATAAGGTGTAAAAAAGGTGTCGAGTTTGTTTTCTGCATATAGGCCGGTTTTCCCAACACCATTTATTAAATAGGGCATGCCTCCCCCATTGCTAGTTTTTGTCAGGTTTGTTAAGACCAGATGGTTGTAGATGTTAGTCATTATTTCTGAGGCCTCTGTTCTGTTCCATTGGTCTATGTATCTGTTTTGGTACCAGTACCATGCTGTTTTGGTTACTGTAGTCTTGTAGTATAGACTGAAGTCAGGTAGTGTGATGCCTCCAGCTTTGTTCCTTTGGCTTAGGATTGCCTTGGCTATGCGAGCTATTTTTGGTTCCATATGAAATTTACAAGTAGTTTATTCTAACTCTGTGAAGAAAGTCAACGGTAGCTTGATGGGGATAGCACTAAAGCTATAAATTATTTTCAGCAGTATGGCAACAACAATATTGATTCTTCCTATCCATGGGCATGGAATGTTTTTCCATTTGTTTGTGTCCTCTCTTATTCCCTTGAGCAGTGGTTTTGTAGTTGTATTTGAAAAGGTCCTTCACATCCCTTGTAAGTTGTATTCCTAGGTATTTAATTCTCTTGGCAGCAATTGTGAATGGGAGTTCACTCATGATGTGGCTATTATCGGTGTACAGGAAGAACTGTGATTTTTGCACGTTGACTTTTGTTTCCTGAAACTTTAATGAAGTTGGTTATCAGCTTTAGGAATCTGGGGCTGAGATGATGGGGTTTTCAAAATACACAATCATGTCATCTGCAAACAGAGACAATTTGACTTCCTCTCCTCCTATTTGAATACGTTTTACTTTTTTTCTTCCCTGATCGCCTTGGCCAGAACTTCCAATACTATGTTGAATAGGAGTGGTGAGAGAGGGCATCCATGTCTTGTGCTGGTTTTCAAAGGGAATGCTTCCAGTTTTTGCTCAACCAGTATGATATTGGCTGTGGGTGTGTCATAAATAGCTCAATTATTTTGAGATACATTCCATCAATACCTCATTTACTGAGATTTGTGAAGGGGTGGTGAATTTTATTGAAGGTTTTTTCTGCATCTATTGAGATAATCATGTGTTTTTTTCATTGGTTCCGTTTATGTGATGGATTACGTTTACTGATTTGTGTATGTTGAACCAGTCTTACATCCCAGAAATGAAGCCGAGTTGATCGCAGTGGATAAGCTTTTGATGTGCTGCTGGATTCAGTTTGCCAGTATTTTATTGAGGGATTTTGCATTGATGTTCATCAGGGACATTAGTACGAAATTTTCTTTATTTCTTGTGTCTTTGTCAGGTTTTGGTATCGAAATGATGCTGGTCTCATCAAATGAGTTAGGGAGGTGTTCCTCTTTTTCTATTGTTTGGAATAGTTTCAGAAGGAATGGTACCAGCTCCTCCTTGTACCTCTGGTAGAATTCAGCTGTGAATCTGTCTGGTACTGAGTTTTTTTTGGTTGATAGGGTATTAATTAATGCCTCAATTTCAGAACTTGTTATTGGTCTATTCAGGGATTCAAGTTCTTCCTGGTTTAGTCTTGGGAGGGTGTATATGTCCAAGAATTTATTTATTTCTTTTAGATTTTCTACTTTACTTGCATAGAGGTGTTTATAGTATTCTCTGATTATGATTTGCATTTCTGTGGGATCAGTGGTGAGCTCCCCTTTATCATTTTTTATTGCGTGTATATGATTATTTTCTCTTTTCTTCTTTATTAGTCTGGATAGTGGTCTATTTTATGGATCTTTTCAAAAAATCAGCTCCTGGATTCATGAATTTTTTGAAGGTTTTTTTGTGTTTCTATCTTCTTCTGTCCTGCTGCGATCTTAGCTACTTCTTGTCTTCTGCTGGTTTTTGAATTTGTTTGCTCTTGCTTCTCTAGTTCTTTTAATTGTGATGTTACTGTGTCGATTTTAGATCTTTCCTGCTTTCTCCTGTGGGTATTCAGTGCTAAAAATTTCCCTCTATATAATACTTTAACTGTGTCCCAGAGATTCTGGTATGTTGTGTCTTTGCTCTCATTGGTTTCAAATAACTTCTTTATTTTTTCCTTAATTTCATTATTTACCCAGTAGTCTTTCAGGAGCAGGTTGTTCAGTTTCCATGTATTTGTGGGGTTTTGAGTGAGTTTCTTAATCCTGAGTTCTAATTTGATTGCACTGCAGGCTGAGAGCCTGTTAAGATTTCCATTCTTTTGCATTTTCTGAGGTGTGTTTTACTTCCAATTATGTGGTCAGTTTCCAAGTAAATGCAATGTGGTGCTGAGAAGAAAGTATATTCTGTTGATCTGGGGTGGAGAGTTGTAGATGTCTGTTAGGTCTGCTTGGTCCAGAGCTGAGTTCAAAGTCCTGAATATCCTTGTTAATTTTCTGTCTTGTTGATCTAATATTGACAGTGGGGTGTTAAGGCCTCCCACTATAATTGTCACTATTAGTGTGTGGGAATCTAAGTCTCTTTGCAGGTCTCTAAGAACTTGCTTTATAAATCTGAGTGCTCCTGTATTGGCTGCATATATATATTTAGGAGTTAGCTTTTCTGGTTGCATTGATCCCTTTACCATTATGTAATGCCCTTCTTTGTCTCTTTCCATCTCTGTTGGTTTAAAGTCTGTTTTTTCAGAGACTAGGATTGCAACCCCTCCTTCTATTTGCTTTCCACTTGCTTGCTAAATCTTCCTCCATCTTTTTTTTTTTTTTGAGCCTATGTCTCTGCACGTGAGACGGGTCTCCTGAATACAGCACACTGATAGGTCTTGACTATCCAGTTTGCCAGTCTGTCTTTTTAATTGGAACATTTAGCCTATTAACACTTAAGGTTAATGTTGTTATGTGTGAATTTGATCCTGTCATTATAGTGCTAGCTGATTATTCTGCCCGTTAGTTGATGCAGTTTCTTCATAGTGTTGACGGTCTCCATAGAATTTGCTAGTTTTCGCATAGTTGGTTCCAGTTGTTCCTTTCCATATTTAGTGCTTCCTTCAAGAGCTCTTGTGAGGGAGGCCTGGTAGTGACAAAGTTTCTCAGCATTTGCTTGTTTGTTAAGAATTTTTTTTTCCTCCTTCGCTTATGAAGCTTAGTTTGGCTGGATATGAAATTCTGTGAAAATTATTTTCTTTAAGAATGTTGAATATTGGCCCCCACTCTCTTTAGGGTTTCTGCAGAGATATCCACTGTTAGTCTGATGGGATTCCCTTTGTGGGTAATCTGACCATTCTCTGTGGCTGCCCTTAATATTTTTTCCTTCATTTCAACCTTGTTGAATCTGATGATTGTGTCTTGGGGTTGCTCTTCTCGAGGAGTATCTTTGTGGTGTTCTCTGTATTTCCTGAATTTGAATGTTGGCCTGTCTTGCTAGCTTGAGGAAGTTCTCCTGGATAATATCCTGGAGTGTCTTACAACTTGGTTCCATTCTCCCCCCATCACTTTCAATCAAATGTATGTTTGGTCTTTTCACATAGTCTCATACTTCTTGCAGAGTTTGTTCATTCCTTTTCATTCTTTTTTCTATAATATCGGCTTTATGCTTCACTTTAAAGTGAAGGAGGGGTTGCAATCCTAGTCTCTGATAAAACAGACTTTAAACCAACAAAGATGGAAAGAGACAAAGAAGGACATTACATAATGGTAAAGGGATCAATGCAACTTTAAGTTGTCTTCAATCTCTGATATGATTTCTTCCACTTGATCGATTCAGCTATTGATACTTGTGTATGCTTCATGAAGTTCCCATGCTGTTTTTTTCAGCTCCATCAGGTCATTTATGTTCTTCTCTAAACTGGTTATTCTTGTTAACAATTTGTCTAACCTTTTTTCAAGGTTTTTAGCTTCCTTGCATTGGGTTACAACATGTACCTTTACCCAGAGAAGGTTGTTATTTCCTACTTTCTGAAGCCTACTTCTGTCAATTCGTCAAACTCATTCTCTGTCCAGTTTTGTTCCATTGCTGGTGAGGAGCTGTGATCCTCTGTAGGAGAAGAGGTATTCTAGTTTTGGAATTTTCAGCCTTTTGGGATGGTTTTCCTCATCTTTGTTGATTTATCTAATTTTGATCTTTGACGTTGTTCACCTTCAGATTGGGTTTCTGTTTGGACGTCCTTTTTATTGATGCTGTTCCTTTCTGTTAGTTTTCCTTCTAATAGTCCCTTCTGTTGCAGGTTTGCTGGAGGTCCACTCCAGATCCTGTTTGGCTGGTTTTCACCAGCGAAGGCTGTAGAACAGCAAAGACTGCAGCTTGCTCCTTCCTCTGGAAGCTTTGTCTCAGAGGGGCACTTGCCAGATGTCAACTGGAGCTCTGCTGTATGAAGTGTCTGTCGACCCCTGCTGGGAGATGTCTCCTAGTCAGCAGGCATGGGGTTCAGGGACCTACTTGAGGAGGCACTCCATCCCTTAGCAGAGCTTGAGTGCTGTGCTGGGAGATCCGCTGCTGTTTTCAGAGCCAACTGGTAGGGAACTGTTTAAGTGTGTGCCCACAGCTGCCCCTTCCCCCACGTGCTGTGTCCCAAGGAGATAGGAGTTTTATCTATAAGCCCCTGACTGGGGCTGCTGGTTTTCTTTCAGAGATGTCCTGCCCAGAGAGGAGGAATCTAGAGAGGCAGTCTATAGCGGCTTTGTTGAGCTGCAGTGGGCTCTGCCCATTCTGAACTTCCCAGAGGCTTTGTTTACACTGTGACGGGAAAACTGCCTACTCAAGCCTCAGTAATGGCAGACATCCCTCCCCAGTAATGGCAGAGACCCCTCCCTACACCAAGCTTGAGCGTCCTAGGTTGACTTCAGACTGCTATGCTGACAGCAAGAATTTCAAGCCAGTGGATCTTGGCTTGCTGCGCTTTGTGGGCTCTACTAAACTAGACCACTTGACTACATGGCTTCAGGCCCTCTTTCCAGGGGATTGAACTGTTCTGTCTTGGTGGCCCTTCCAGGCTCCACTGGGGGCATGAAAAAACAAAACAAAATGAAACAAAATGAAACAAACAAACAAAAAACTATAGTTTGGTGTCTGCCCCAACGGCCACCCAGTTTTGGGCTTGAAACCCAGGGCCCTGGTGGTAGAGGCACCTGAGGGAATCCTCCTGGTCTGCGGATTGTGAAGACTGTGAGGAGAGCATAGTATCTGAGCTGACTGCACCATTCCTCATGGTACAGCCCCTCACGGCTTCCCTGGGCTGGGGGAGGGAGTTCCCTGACCCCTTCCTGGGTGAGGCAACGTCCCACTCTGCTTTGGCTCGGCCTCTGTGGGCTGCACCCCCTTTCTAACTAGTCCCAATGAGATGAGCAGGGTACCTCAGTGGCAAAGGCAGAAATCACCTGCCTTCTGCATTGATCTCACTGGGAGTTGCAGACCAGAGCTGTTCCTATTCAGCCATCTTGCCAGCCACCTCCTAGAGTCAAATCAATCTTATTTCTTAAGACTTTCTTTTAGTTGTTTGGATACAAGAATGTATGAAAAGGCATGGAATAAAAGTGGCTTCTGCATTGAAAGAAAAGCCTAAATAATGTTTTGGGGCAGAATAGGTAATCAAGGAAATGACCCTGTTCTTGGGAAGCTACTGCAACAGGGGTGATCTTATAGCCAACATAGTAAGCCTTAGCATTTGCATTGTCATTGAGCTCATTCAACCTAAGCTATCTTCAGTAGAACTTCTCCCCCTAAAGAGCACGTACATTTTGATTTTATGTACATTTGAAGATTTTACCTATCTTCAAATGACCCTTTGCTCATTTTAATACAAAAAAAGCACACCCATGGGTAGAGATTTAAGATGCTAATGAGACATGTGACATATGAACAAATACCTACAGTGCACCCAGAAGACCATCCACAACATGCTTACTAGCAACATCTTTTTGACCTCCTTATGAATAATCATGTAAGATTTTCCCAAACAGGGAGTCTCCCTGAGGCCAGTCTTTGATATCTCATACCTATGAGAAGCCCATCCCCTCTCAGTATGTTGCCCCCCTCTCTCTCTCTCTCTCTCTCTCTCTCTCTCTCTCTCTCTCTCTCTCTCGGTGTATTCTCTCTATTCTGTACCTACATTTCAACACACTCTTTTTCTTTTGCAAAGAATTACTTTATGCCACACCTCTTTTGCTGTGTGTCTCTTGTTTAAATTATTTTAATTTAAGAAGACAAAAACCAAGGTATCACAATAACCATCAACAATTTCACTAAACATCTGATAAACCTGACAATTCTATTTGAAATACATTGCACATTCTATTCTACATAGTGTACAAGTCTGGGTGTGCTAACTCACACCTGTAATCCCAGCACTTTGGGAGGTGGAAGTCGGGGTATTCCCTGAGCTTAGGAGTTCCAGACCAACCTCAGCAACACAGCAAAACCCTGTGTTTACCAAAAATACAAAAAATTAGCCAGTGTGGTGGCAGGCCCCTGTGGTCCCAGTTACTTGGGAGTCTAAGGTGGTAGGATTGCTTGAGCCTATGAGGTGGAGATGGCAGTGAACCAAGATTATGTCAGTGCACTCCAGCCTGGGTGACAGTGAGACCTTGTCTCAAAAACAAACAAACAAAAAACCCTAATCTACCTACTGTACATAGTGTATTCTAACCTAATCAATAACCTATTTGTACAATGATAAGACACTTAAGATGATGACGACTATGGATAGCAAGGACAACAGGCTAGAGAAATGAAGCCTTCTAAAAAGAGGTGTTTTAGAGTTGGATTTTATTAAGAGTATAGGATTAAATATACTTGAAATAAAATACACTTGTAATATTAGAGTAAGGAAAAGTATTGATTAGAAATAAATATATCAAAATAAAACAATTTTAAAAGTGTAAAAATAAGGGGCTTTATTTTCCTGGGCAATTGACGCACACTATAGATTCATAAATAAATATATTAGGAAGTGAGGAAACTCAAGTATACAAAAAAGGAAGATGGGATTTAAATACAAGCAACATGGTTCTAGTGTCTGTGTGTCCATTACTCTGTAGTAAACTAGTTTGTTTGGAGCAGATCCTGGATCTGATTTTCCTCACCTATAAAAAAGAAATAATGATATCTATTTTATCATTATTTATTTATCTATGAAGATTAAGATGAGTGTTAACATATATACAGTAAGCAGAATAACAACCACATCTACCTCCCTAACAAGGATGTCCAGATCTTAATTCCCAAAATCTGTTATTATATCATGCAGCAAGGCAAAGGATATTAAATTTGCAGATTTAAGGTATCTCATCAGCTGACTCTGCAATCTGACATAAAATTATCCTGGATTATCTGGTGGGGTCCAATATAATGGCAAGGGGCCATAAAAATAAAAGAAGGAAACAGAAGAATTAATGTCAGAATGATGCAATGTGAGAAAGACATGATCAGACTTTGCAGGTTTCAAAGAAAGAAAGTGTCCATAAATTAAGGAATGTACACTCTCAAGAAGCTAGAAAACACAAGCCAACAGATTCTTCCTTATAATCCTTTCCTATAATTTTAAGATAATAAATTTATGTTTTTTAATAAATCTGGTCAGGGAAATCTGTAGTATTTTAGTTACAAGTACTAATATAAAACTATTCATGATATGCCAAAGGGTTGGAACAATTTGTGCTCAATAATGAGAACATATTATATTGAAACAATATTGAAAAATTCCCTAAACAACAGTTAAAATAACTTACCATTATTAAAGTTTACTTTTTGAGTTGGAAAAAATTGTGGCATAAGTGCCAATTGAAATGTTAGTAGTTCACACCATTGAAAAATATTAGGACCCTCTCTATTCTAAGGCCCACATACTATCCTGAAAAATCATGTAAGATTTGTTAACATATTTGTTAACTTTGCAGGAAAAGGAAGCAAGAATTATAGAAGTTTAGTAACTGGTCATTACCCCAAGACCAAGAAGGAAAGAAACCAAAGACTATATGGCAGATCGACTCCAGGGCTTGATTTCTCACGCACTATTCTATGCTGCTCTTCCTTTAACACTGTCTGTGACATTAAATAGAAACATCTCCAAGTCTGTCTACCAAGTCAAAGAAAAACAAAAACAGTTGTTACATCATAAGAGCATAATGCAACGAAAGTACAATGTACATTTAAGCTCGCAAATTTTTAAAGTGGAAAATATAAGTAAGTGCTTTAAATGACAGTCAAAGAATATGTAACCAAAACAACTTTACGTTGATTTCTTTGAATTGAACTGTTTAAATTTCAGAAAATTAATTAATTAATTAATTAATTGGCATTAGTTCACTCTGTCACGAGGGCTGAGTGCAAGTGACTTGGCTCACTGCTATGACCTATACTCCTGGGTTCAAGTTGATTCTCCCTTTCAGCCTCTCTGAGTAGCTGGGATGCCAGGTGCACACCTGGGATAAGGCAAATTTACTTTTTACTACTAGTTATGATTATATGAATTCTACCACTAGTAATTCTTTGATGGGATCACTGAGAGGGGGGTATTGATTTTAAAACTATGTATTCTAGAAAGAATGATTCTACTCTAATTCCTGTCTGACATTATTTCCCCTGAAATTAAAGATTTCCTAAAAGTTCAACTTTTCAGAAGAAACATGTGCTTTAACTATTGGTTTTTGATTGATTTTCAAGTGGTCTCATATTTCATCATGGATGCGTTAAATGCAACCATAACAATTATTGTTGGCATAACTCGAATTAATTAATGTGGGTTAACTGATAATAAGGGTTAGGCTAACCTCACCTCTAAAGGTTTTTATTTTTTCTATGCTTTTCACAGCTCAGTCTTATATTACTAGTGTAGCAGATCACATCTGCATTAATTACAAAGAAGGTCGTTTTTAAATTACACTGAAAAATCTAACGTAGCTGCAGCATTATCACTTAATTCCTTCACAGGATTCTTGTTGAAAAGGAAATGCTTCAATAGTAAGACATTAACACTGAATACACAAGTCTCATGAAAACGAAGAGTCCACAAGGAAATATCTAAAGAATATACAGACCAAAATACATTTCATATGTTCTGAATCTATCAATGAATGCATTGAAAAAGTGAGGATTTCCTTTCACGTTCAATAAACTCATTAAAAAAATCAGAGTAAAATCTTTTTATTTTGATGAACAATAGATAAGGGCAGGAACAAAATATCTTTCACTAAAATTTTTTTTAAGCTTAAGGTAAATTTGGTAACATCTCATAATACAAATGAAATTACCATGTATATAATAAAACGTTTTTTTCCCCAATACTGTAGTGTTTTTATTTTTCCTGATATATATTCCACAGTAATATATATAAAATTTAAATATTTAAATCATATTTTATAAATAATGTTACATATATTATATAATAAAATGTTATATACATTATATATATTATATATATGTTTTTTCTCTCTTAGGGCAATTACAAACTAGTACACAGAATGCCTCAGTTAGCTTCCTGCTTTAAATCTCAAGTTCTACATTTCCAACAGCTTTTTCTAACATTGGTATCCAACTTCTTCAAGTTGTTACTGTCTTGAAGTGGAGTCATGTGTCACCATTATTAAGAAGTGCTTTCATATTAGAAAGGTATATTTTTAAATACTTTGTCTCTAGGTATGTGATGCAGGCTACAATAATTGAGATAAGGCTGGGTGCAGTGGCTCATGCCTGTAATCCCAGTGCTTTGGGAGGCCGAGGTGGGCAGATCACGAGGTCAGGACATTCAGATCATCCTGGCTAACACACTGAAACCCTGTCTCTACTAAAAATATTTAAAAAATTAGCTGGGCGTGGTGGCAGGCGCCTGTAGTGCCAGCTACTCGGGAGGCTGAGGCAGGAGAATGGTATGAACCTGGGAGGCTGAACTGGCAGTGAGCCGAGATCGTGCCACTGCGCTCCAGCCTGGGTGACAGAGTGAGACTGTGACAAAAACAAAAAACAAAACAAAACTTGAGATAAATGTCATGCTTTATAGACATTACATCATAAAATCTACAACTTTCAATCAATGTATTCCCAAGTGCTATCTTTAACCTTTCTATCTCCATTGTCTCTTTTGATTATCTCCCTAATGAAAAAATACAGTAAGAACTCATACTATCTATTTACCAGCTTTCAAGACCCAATGCAGTGCTTTAAATTCAGTTAGCACTCAAATATTCGTGAACATTGCATACACACATACATACCATATATACATACATATATACATACAAAAGTAGCACTGTTGGCTGGTAAAAGTATTAGGCTGGTGCAAAATAATTGCAGTTGTTGACATTAACACATTTTCAGAGGTGGTTGAATGATTCTGGGTAATATTTTCAATCAGAGTTATAACAAAAGGTGGTTCTAATATCAAAACTAAAGTTGGGAGTAGATTTTAAAAAATCATAATAAATAAAATAACTATTCAACGATTCCAGATCTTGTAAGTATAAAAACAAAACTCTGCAGGTAAAATAGAGCACAGATAAATACATACATGTAGTTAGATTAAAACACAATAATCAATCACAGAAGGGAAGTATGAGGAAAACTTGTTTTCTCATACTTGTTTTCTTCTAAGAGAAACAAACTACATCTGTATGTTAGTTCAACAGTAAGACAACTGCTACCACAAAGATAATGCAATTTAAACTGAACTGTGTAGAAATGGAGAGCACCCCATATGATGAAAGAAGGCCCTCCCTGCCCACCTCTTAAAGAGGAATCTTGACCAACTGGAAAGGTTTTAGAGGATATTAAGAATAATCATAGGAGAGTATAAAAATAACATAAATGGGATATGTTTTAAATTCATTAACACTAGATAAGAACAAAAGAGGATAAAAGCTGTTTTTTTAATTCAATTTCCTTCTTATCCCACCACCCGAACCATAAGTAAGTCAAATGATCTATATTTTTATAACATAACCACAACATAATCTTTCACTCAACTTCCAGTGCTACAACCTCAATCTAGGTTAGACTGTTGCATTTACTTTCTAATAATTCTTTCTACTTCTAATCTTGCACTCGGCATTCATTTTTCATAAAGTCATAATTGCTGGATTTAAAATATAAATCAGGAGCTGTTTCCATAAAATTCCATAATAATTACCTAAAGCAGCTCAGAATTACTAAGTCTACCTAAATGTCCTGCCATTGGTTTCTCACTTAAGTGAACACCCCACCATAAATTTAATTTTACTTGTATCACCTAACAGTAACTTTATTATCTATCTGGAATTTTTCTATCTGGTTGTGCTAGAATTTAAACCATGTGGAGGTAAAAATTTCGTCTTAATATACTGTTGGATCTATTATTGCAAGGCACACTGTATGGCACAGAGTTCTAGGATTATCAAACACTTGTTGGCGTTATGAATTTTGCATAAATTTGGATAGCAAATAGTATATTTTACACCAATCTGTGAATATGTTTCAAAAATTATAGTTAATGACCATGATGAAATTACTAACTGGCCAACCAGAAACTGTGGAAATGAGAAATGCCATTATGACAGTAGGTAGAAATTTGGCTGGATGTTCTTTAAAACCCCTTATAGTTTTCAAATCCAAGCACAGACCAAAAATCAAATGAGTAACTAGATAAAATAGTACATAGGTACACTATACTGGCTTCACAATTTTGGCAAAATTATTTATTTTGGTGAAATTATTATATTTATTTATTTTGGTAAAATTATTATAAAATTATTTGTTAGAACAAAATTCTGAATTTACATTAGGTTTTATTTTTTAAAAAAAGACAGAATTACTTTTAAAAGATAGTGACGCAACAAATTTTGGAAACATGATAAATCTTCCTCTCCCTTTAACAAAATACATAGACATACTTTGAAAAAGCCATCCTATTAATAACAAAAATATACATTTAACTGCTTAATCTAAAATTCCCAAAAGGTTATTAAGAAATCACAACAGCGAGACTGTAGAATAGAAAATCCTAGCCTCCATCTGCCAACAAAAACAATTATACAGCTAGCTATGAATGGAAAAAGCTCTGAGAGAGACCAGGTGTCCAGTTAACAATCCAAAGACATACAATGGAGCAAAGAAACAAAAAAAGACACAGAATAAATTCACAGAACGGCAGGAAGAACAGTTTCATGTTTATTGTACCATATATCTCTTAAACCAGCACAACTCATTTAACAGAGGACTCTTATCAGTGAATTTCCCTCAGGGGAAAAGGACAGCAGGGCAGGCAACTAGCTTGCTCAGGGGCAGTAGTCAAAAGACTTGCTTCCATACTACGCCCTCCCACCCTGGTGACTGAAGAGAACACCACAGCTCAGATACCTGGAGACAGCTAGTAACAGTAAAAAAGACAAGGCTATCATATAGCAGGAGCAACCATGGTCCCCAGAAGAGGATCATACCTGTAACTGACAACCTCAACGGCCACTGCAGCTGCCATGAAACCCCTAGAAAAGGAGTGACCACCCTCTCCATGATGGCCTGTGTATCAGACACCAATGTCACTGACACCATGAAAACGAATGCATGCTAGGCCCAGCATCAGCAAGTACTAGTGTGACTAAGACTTCCCTTTTTGAGGAGAAAAAAGTCAGATAACCTCAATAGCTTTCACTACCAACAGATAAATGCGGCCTTGGCTGCACAAAAACAGTGCCATTGTGACAACCCTGAAGCCAGAATCCCTGTACTACATAAAGCTACTCCATCAAGCATGCACCTGCAGGTGATGATCTTTGCTCATCAGTCCATAAGTTAGAAAAAAGTGATTACTCCCTCAAATGCTCAGCCATCCAAAAAAGCTACAAGAAACATTAAAAATATCAAATAAAGATGAAAACACAAAAGGAAAATAGTAATTTTTGAGTTACTCTCCCCAAAGAAATGAAGATCTACAAACTACTTGACAAGGAATTCAAAATAATCACCTAAAGATGCTCAGTGAGCTAAAAGACAACACAGACTACTAAACAATATCAGGTAAACAATACATCGACAAAACAAGAACTTTAGCAAAGTGACAAAAACTACGACAAAACAAAACAGAAATACTGCAACTAAAGAACATAATAACTGAATTGAAAAATCTTCACAGAAGATTCAGTGAAGCAGTAGAAGGACTAACTGAACTCAAACACAGATCATTCAAAATTACCCAGTCTGAGGACAAGAAAAAAAAGAAAAACCCAGTAAGAAAGTCTATAGGACTTACGGGACACTATCAAGACACTCTATGCCTTATGGAAGCTAATGAAGGAGAAAATAAACACAAAGGGGCAGAGCCTACTTAAAATAAATAATGGCCAGATGTGGTGGCTCATGGCTAGTAATCCCAACACTTTGGGAGGCCGAGGCAGACAGACCATTTGAAGTCAGGAGATTGAGCTCAGGAGATTGAGCCCTACCTTGATGACATGATGAAATCCTTTCTCTACACAAAAAAGAAAAAAAGTTGTTGGGCATAATGGTATGTTCCTGTGGTCCCAGCTACTAAGAGGGGCTGAAATGGGATGGTCACTCGAGACTGGGAGGTTCTGGCTACAGTGAGCCCTAATCATACCACTGCACTCTAGCCTGGGTAACAGAGCAAGACCCCTATCAAAATCAAAGAATGAATGGATGAATAAGTAGAGAAAGGAAGAAGGATATAAAACAAACTAGAGAATAAAATGCATATTCAAATTCATTATGCCCAAAAACTCCAAATAAGCTAACCATAAAGAGATCTTTGCAGGATACATTATAATTGCTTAAAATCATTCTGAAAATAGTAAAAGAACAACCCATCAAATTGAAGGGAATCAGGAGAAACTTTACAAGCCAGAGAAGACTGGGATAATACTCAGAGCAAGGAAAAACAAACAAAAAAAACTGCCCTTAAAAAATAATATGCTCAGCAAAATTATCCTTTAAAATTAAATGAGATGTAAAGTCTTTCTCAGACACACAAAACTAAGTGAGCTAGCACGAGATCTGCCTTAACAGAAATGCTTACGGAAGTTCTTCAAATTGAAACAAAACACATTAAAAGCAAAGCAAAACAGAAAACATAACTCTGAACGTAAACTTATGAACACATAAAATTAATGCAACACTGTAAAAGTGGTGATTTTCTCATTTTTTTTTTTTTTTTTGAGATGGAAGTCTCGCTCCTGCTCGCGCCAGGCTGGAGTGGCAGTGGCGGATGCTCAGCTCACCGTGGGGCACGTGCAACAGCCATCCTCCCTCCGCGGGGCTTACGCCATTCTCTACTGCCTCAGCCTCGGGCTCCGAGTAGCCTGCGGACTACAGGCGCCGCCACTCGCGCGGCTAGTTTTTGGTATTTTTTTAGTAAAACGGGGTTTTCACCATGTAGCCCAGGATGGTGCTCGATCTCCTGACCCTGATCCGCCCGCCTCGGCCTCCCCAAAGTGCTGGGATTACAGGCTTGAGCCACCGCGCCCGGCCAAAAGTGGTGATTTACTCTTAACCCTAATACAAAAGTTAGAAGATTAAAATGTGCTAATATAATGTTAAAAGAGGCAAACTCTAACTTGAACAGCACAAAGAGTGTGTTATCTATAGGGCAGTAAAAATGTTGTGTTTTGTATGTGATCCAAATTAAGTTGTTGTCAATTTAAAATAAAAGGGTTAACTATAAGATACTTTAGAAGGGAGCAAGAGGGCCGAAAAGGACACTCCAGTGATCATTACCCCTGCAGGAACACCAAACTGAACAACTATTCACACACAGAAGCACCTTCATCAGAACCAAAACTCAGGTAAGGAATCACTGTATCTAGTTTTGACACAATATTTTTCAAAAGGCACTGAAGGAAGTAGAAAAGACACTTTTGAATCACTGATACCACCCATCCCCAATCCCTGTCAGTGACTATATTGAGCAAAGAATGTGTGCTTGGGGGAGACAGAGCCGTGATTGTTGGACTTTGCATTGAAATTCTGTGCTGCCTTGTCTCAGTGAAAAGCAACATGAGGAAAATATCTCTGCCTTGTCTCAGTGAAAAGCAACATGAGGTGTCACTTTGCTGGCACCCACTGGGGGAACATTTAGACAGATCTAGCCAGAGAACTGTCCTTCACAGCAGTCAGAACCTGAGTTCTAGCTGGTCCCATCAACACGGTCGAATGTGCTCTGGGATACTAAATGAACATAAAAGTCAGTATCTGCCAGAAAGACTGCAGTTCTTAGGCAAATTCTAGTGCTGTACTGGGCTCAGAGCCATGGGACTTGAGATGCATGTGACCAAGTGAGAGAGCAGCGAGGGCAGCCAAGGGAGTAACTGTCAGCTTTCCCCAGTTCTAGGCAGCACTGCTTGCAGTTCTTGGAGAGACTCTTTCTTTTCACTGGGGAGAAAAAGGTGAATTAGGAGGACTCTGTCTTGCAACATGAATAACAGCTCTGCCAGAGTACATCATGCAGAGTCCTGAAGCCCCTTTCCAGGCCCTACTTCCTGGATGACATTTCTAGACATACCCTGGGCCAGAAAAGAACTCATTCCTTTGAAGGAGAGAAGACCTAGTTCTGGCAAGATTCAACATCTGCAGACTACAGAGGCCTTGGGCCTTGAAATCTCAGCCGTACCTTGACAATATTTGTCACAATCCTTTGCTGAGACCTAGGGCTATGCTGGCTTCAGGTGTGACCCAATGCATTCTTAACTGGGGTAGCCATGAGGAAATATTTCTTCTGCTTGAGGAAAGGAGAGGGAAGAGTAAAGGGGACTTTGTCTTGCACTTTGGGCACTAGTGTGGCCACAGTGGGGCAGAGCACAAAGCAGGTTCCTGGGGGCTCCCAGTTTCAGGCATTGGCACAGATGGCATCCTGGACCCCTCTGAGGAAAAGGAACCTGCTGGCTTAAAGAGAGAGAGATCCAAATCTGGCCGCATTCAGCATAAGCTGACTGAAGTGCTCTTGGGCCTTCCGTGAACTTCGGTGGAGCCAGGCAGAACTTTCTATGAGTCTGGGAGTACAGAAACCATGTGGACAGACTACTTCTGCAAAAAGGAGAGGGAAGAGTCGGGGAGACTTTGTCTTGTAGTTTCAGTACTAACTCAGCCACAGCAGAACAGAGCACCAAGTAGATTCCTAACATTCCAGACTCAAGGCCTCTCTTAGGTGGCATTTCTGAACCCACCCTTGGCTGGGGAGAAGCTTGATGTCTTGAAAGGAAGGACACATTCCTGGATAGATTCACCACCTGCTAACTGATGTAGGTGGGGCACATCAGTAGGAGCCAGGCAGTGGTAACCCTGGGGCTTTGGGTTAGAGTCAGTGCTGTGCTGGGTTTGGGTTGGACCCAGTGCAGTCCCTGTGGTGATGGCCCCAAGGGTGTTTTTGCCATCTGTCCCTCAGCTCCAGGAGTCTCAGCATGGTGAAAGACTCCTTTGTATGAAGAAAAGTATGGGAAAAGAATAAGAGTGTATAACTGGTAATCCAGAGAATTCTACTGAATCATTACCAAGACCACAAAGGCGGTAACTCTCTGAGTCCATAAAAATCACAGTGTTACTCGGTTTGGGGTGCCCCTTAGGCAGATATGGCTGCGGCAACAAAGATTTTTTTCTTTAGAGATGGAGTTTCACCCTGTCATCTGGGCTGGAGTGCAATGGCATGATCTTGGCTCACTGCAACCTCCACCTCCTGGGTTCAAGCAATTCTGCTGCCTCAGCCTCCCGAAAGTAGCTGGGATTAGAGGTGCTCACCAGCACCCCCAGATAATTTTTTATATATATATTTTTTGAGATAGAATCTTGCTCTGTCACCCAGGCTGGAGTGCTGTGGCATGATCTTGGCTCACTGCAAGCTCCGCCTCCCAGGTTCATGTCATTCTCCTGCCTCAGCCTCCCGAGTAGCTGGGACTACAGGTGCACACCACCGCACCAGGCTAATTTTTTGTATTTTTAATAGAGACGGGGTTTCACCATGTTCGCCAGGATGGTGTCGATCTCCTGACCTCTTGATCTGCCGCCTTGCCCTCCCAAAGTGCTGGGATTACAGGTGTGAGTCACTGTACCTAGCCAATTTCTTGTATTTTTAGTAGAGACGGGATTTCACTATGTTGGCCAGGTTGATCTCAAACTCCTGACCTCATGATCCACCTACCTCAGCCTTCCAAATTGCTGGGATTACAAGCATGACCCACCATACCTGGCCTGACCAAAGATTTAGATCACAACACTAAATCACCTTTGAATACCTAGAAAACCTTCCTCTGAGAAACACAGGTACAAGCAGTCCCAGACATGAAGACTACAATAAATAAATAACTCCTCAATGCCCAGACATTGACAAACATCCACATCTGCGACAATCCAGAGAAATATGGTATCTCCAAATTAAGTAAGGCACCAGGGGTCAGTCCCAGAAAGACAAGAGATTCACGACCTTGCAGACAAATAATTCAAAATAGCTGTTTTGAGGAACCACAACTACACGTGACATGACACAGAGAAGGAATTCAGAATTCCATCAGATATATTTGAAAAAGAGATTAAAAAGAGTCAAGCAGAAATTCTAAAGTTAAAAAATGCTGCTAACACACTGAAGAACGCATCAGAGATTTCTAATAGCAGAACTGGTCAGAAGAATCAGTGAGCTTGAAAATGGGCTATTTGAAAATACACTATCGGGGAGACCAAATAAAAAAGATTAAAGCCCACCTACAGGAACTGTCAAGAGAGTGTTAAAAAGGCAAATCTAAGAGTTGTTGGCCTTACAGACAAGATAGAGGCTGGGCACAGTGGCTCACACCTGTAATACCAGGACTTTGGAGGCTGAGTGGGTAGATCACCTGAGGTCAGGAAACCAGGCCCAGCCAACATAGTGAAACCCCAGAATTAGTTGGGAGTGGTGGCATGTGCCTGGAATTCCAGCTACTTGGGAGACTGAGGCAGGGGACTCACTTGAACCCGGGAGGTGGAGGTTACAGTGAGCTGGGATTGCTCTACTGCACTCCAGCCTGTGCAACAACAACAAAACTCTGTCTCAAAAAAAAAGAAGGTAGATAACAAACATCAAGGTAGAAAGTTTATTGAAAGGAAAAATGGAGAACTTCCCAAACCTAGAGAAAGGTATCAATATTCAAGTACAACAGTGTCACAGAATACCAAGCAGATTTTTTTTTCTTTGAGCTGGAGTCTCACTCTGTTGCCCAGGTTGGAGTGCAGTAGCACTGTGTTGGCCCATTGCAACCTCCATCTCATGGCTTCAAGCAATTCTCCAACTTCAGCCTCCCAAGTAGCTGGATTATAGGCGCCCACCACCACACCCAGCTAATTTTTGTATTTTTTTTAGTAGAGACAGGGTTTCACCATGTTGGCCAGGCTGTCTCGAACTCCTGATCTCAGGTGGTATGCCTGCCTTGACTTAGCAAAGTGCTAGGATGATAGGCGTGGGCCACCACGCCCGGTCCACCAAGGAGACTTAACCCCAATAATATTCTTAGGCCTTTGAGAATAAAATAACCAAAGATCAAGGACAAAGGAAAGACCTAAAAGCAGTGACAAGGGAAACAAATAAAATACAAAAAAAAAAAAAAAAAAAAGCTCCATACATCTGTCAGCAGACTTCTTGGTGGAATCCCTAAAGGCCAAGAGAGAGCAGCATGACATACTTAAAGTGCTTAAGGAGAAAAAATTCCAGAATAGTAGATCCAGCAAAAATATCAAACACAAAGAAGAAATACTTCTGACAAACAAAAGATGAAGGATATCACCAATACCAGACTCGCTCTACAAGAAATGCAAAAAGGAGTTCTTCAATTACCAAATATAACTACAAAAAGTTTTCAAGATACAGACAATATAGTAAGATACAAATAGAAACAACAGAAAGTTTAAAAGGGGGATGAAATTAAAGTGTGTTTGTTACTTTTCTCTTTGCTTGTTTTGCTATCAGTGTTAAGTTGTCATCAGTATCACCAGAGAAAACCACCTTCACAAAAAGGGAGACAGCAAGGAAAGAAAAAAAGAACACAGAATGATGAGGAAACAAAAATAAAGTTACAGGAGTAACTCCTTATCCACAACATTGAATGTAAATGAACTAAGCTCTCCAATCAGAAGAGAGTGGCTGAGTGCAGAATTAAAACGAGGCAATGACATACTGCCTAGAAGAAATGCCCTTTACCTATAAAGACACACAGAGACTGAAAATAAAGGGATGAAAAGAGATATTCTATGCAAACAAAAATGAGCAAAGAACAGGAGTAGCTGTATTTGTGCCACAAAACTGATTTCAAAATAAAATCTGTAAGAACAAAGAAAGTCATTATGTAATGATAAAGGGGCCAATTCAATAAGAAGGGTTAACAATTGCAAATATATATGCACCCAACACTGTAGCACACAGATATATATAAAGCACATATTATTAGAGCTAAAGAAAGATAGAGATCCCAGTACAACAATGGCTAGAGACTTCAACACCGTACTTTTGGCATAGGGCAAGTCAGATCAATCAGACAGAAAATAACAAAACAGCATTGGACTTAGTATGCACTATAGACCAGAGGGACCTGACACATATTTACAGAACATTTTATCTAAAGGCTGCAGAATACACATTCTGCTCCTTAGCACATGCATCATTCTCAAAGCCACATTAGATAGGCCACAAAACAAGTCTTAAAACATTAAAAACAAAATGAAGCAATATGAAATATCTTCTCTGACCATATGGAATAAAACTAGACATCAGTAACATGTGGAGCTTTTGAAAGTATAAAAGCAACTAGAAAATTTTGGGGGGAAAATTTTTCAATTGGAAGAACAATTAAAATTTTCCAATTGTTTTATAGTTTCAAACATCCTAGAATGACCAGAGGCCAACGAAGAGATTAAGAATAAAATTTAAAAACTGCTTGAAACAAGTAACAATAAAAACACAACATAACAAATCCTATGGGAGATAAATCTAAAACTGTCCCTGGAGCCAAAGAAAGGTCGTCACCTAGTAATAACTGGGTTCATTCAACTGGGAAGTGTAACTATCAGAAATAAATGTGGCCCCCAAAACATCAGAGTACCTACACATATATAAAGAAAATATTGACAGATATGAAAGGGAATGCTTATGGCAAAACAAAAATATAGTAGGGGAATTCAACACTTACCTTAGAATAATGTATACAGCCTCCAGACCACCCCTAACCCCGCAAAAAAAAAAAAAAAAAAAAAAAAAAAAAAAAAAAATCAATAGCTGGCTTGAACCAGTACTAACAGGGAAAAGTTTATGACTATAAGTGCCTACATCATAAAGGAAGAAAATCTTCAAATGAAACAACCTATTACTGGCAGCAACATACACCAATAAATTAGAAAACCTAGAAGACACAGACACATTAACAATACAACCTACCAAGACTGAACTATAAAGAAATATAAAATATGAACAGATCAGTAATAGGTTAACAAGACTGAAGCCATAACAAAAAAATCTCACAGCAAAGAAAAGCCCAGGTTCAAGCAATTCTCTTGTCTCAGCCTCTCAAGTAGCTGACATTATAGGCGCCTGCCACCATGCCTAGCTAATTTTTGTATTTTCAGTAGAGATAAGGTTTCACCATGTTGGCCAGGCTGGTCTTGAACTCCTGACCTCAGCCTCCCAAAATGCTGGGATTACAGACAGGAGCCACCATGGTTGGCCTCACTGTTGAATTTTACCAAACTTTTTTTTTTTTGACACCAAGTCTCACTCTGTCACCAGGCTGTAGTGTAGTGGCATGGCTTTGGCTCACTGCAACCTCCGACTCCCAGGTTCAAGCAATTCTCCTGCCTCAGCCTCCTGAGTAGCTGGGATTACAGATGCATGCCACCATGCCTGGCCAATTTTTAAAATTTTTAGTAGAGCCAGGATGCTCTCCATCTCCACCCGCCTCAGCTTCCGAAAGTGCTGGGATTGCAGGTGTGAGCCACCATGCTCGGGCAAATTTTACCAAACATTTAAAGAACTAACACCAATCCTACTCAAACTGTTCTGAAAAAGAGGAGGAAGCAATACCTCTAAACACATTGTATGAGCACAGTATTACTCATATACCAAAACCAGACAAAGACAATTAAAAAAAGAAAGCTACTGGGCAATATAAACAGAGGCCAAAATCCTTAACAAAATATAAGCAAACCAGATTCAAAAACACATTGAAAAGACCATTCATCATAGTATGCAGCCATAAAATGGAACAAGATAATTTCCTTGCATGGACATGGAATCCATTATCCCCTGCCAACTAATGCAGGAACAGAAAACCAAACACCACATATTCTTACTTATAAGCAGGAACTGAACAATGTGAACACAGGGAGGGGAACAACATACACTGGGGCTTGTTGGAAGGGGTGGACAAGGGAGAGCATCAGGAAAAGTAGCTAATGCACATTAGGCTTAATACCAGGGAGTTGACAGGTGCAGCAAATCACCAAGGCACATGTTTACCTATGCAACAAACCTGCACATCCTGCACATGTACTCAAGAACTAACATAAAATAAAATAAAACAAAAACTATTCATTGTGACCAAGTGGAATTTAACACAGGCATGCAAGGATAGTTCAATATATGCAAATCAATCAGTATATCGTATCAACAGAACGAAGGACAAAACCATATGATCATTTCAAATAATTCTGAAGACACACTTCATAAAATTCAACATCCCTTCATGATAAAAACTACTTAAAACCAGATATAGAAAGAACAGACCTCTACATGATAAAACCATATATTAATACAACAGACACAGCTAGTATCACACTGAATAGGGAAAACTGAAAGCCTTTCTTTCCTTTAAGAGCTGGAACACAACAAGAATGTCCACTTTTACCACTAACAAAACTAAGAACCAGTCTTTTAAATCCATAAACAAAATTGACAAACTAAGAAAAAAAGAGAGAAGACACCAACAAAATTCGAAGAGAAGACATTATAAAAGATATTCAGAAACAGGCTGGGTGCAGGGGCTCACGTCTGTAATTCCAGAACTTTGGGAGGCCAAGATGGGCAGATCACAGGGTCAGAAGTTCGAGACCATCCTGACCAATATAGTGAAACCTATATCAACTAAAAATACAAAAATTAGCCGGACATGGTGGTGTGCACCCATAGTCCTGGCTACTCAGGAGGCTGAGGCAGGAGAATTGCTTGAACCTGGGAGGCGGAGTTTGCAGTGAGCCAAGATCGCGCCTCTGCACTCCAGCCAGAGCAACACAGAGTGACTCTGTCTTGGGAAAAAAAAAGAGAAGAAAAGGAAAAAGATATTCAGAAAAAAAAAGTATAAAAGAGATTATTATGAACAATAATATAGCAAAAACTAGATAATCTAGAAGATACGAACAAATTCTTTTTTTTTTTTTGAGACAAAATCTTGCTCTTGTCCCCCAGGCTGAAGTGCAATGGCACAGTCTCAGCTCACTGCAACCTTTGCCTCCCAGGTTCAAGCGATTCTCCTGCCTCAGCCTCCCGAGTAGCTGGGATTACAGATGCCTGCCACCACACCTGGCTAATATTTTTATATTTTTAGTTGTGGTTTCACCACATTGGCCAGGCTGGTCTCAAACTCCTGACCTCAGGTGGTCCACCTGCCTCAGCCTCCCAAAGTGTTGGGATTACAGATGTGAGCCACCATGTCTGGAAGATATGAACAAATTCTAAGAAACGTGCTATATGTAGCAAATCTGCATCAAAAAGATTTAGGAATTTTGAACAGACCAGTAACAAATAAGGTGCTTTAATTAGGGATTAAAATTCCCCTAACAAAGAAAAGCCCAGGACCANGCCTGCCACCACACCTGGCTAATATTTTTATATTTTTAGTTGTGGTTTCACCACATTGGCCAGGCTGGTCTCAAACTCCTGACCTCAGGTGGTCCACCTGCCTCAGCCTCCCAAAGTGTTGGGATTACAGATGTGAGCCACCATGTCTGGAAGATATGAACAAATTCTAAGAAACGTGCTATATGTAGCAAATCTGCATCAAAAAGATTTAGGAATTTTGAACAGACCAGTAACAAATAAGGTGCTTTAATTAGGGATTAAAATTCCCCTAACAAAGAAAAGCCCAGGACCAGATGGCCTTGCGGGTGAATTCTAATAAACACTCAAAGAAAAACACCAACTTTTTCCAAAAAATAGAAGAAAGAAGACATCTAAACTCATTTTATGAGGTCAACACCACCATAATATCAATGGCAGACAAAGACGTCACAAGAAAATGAGATGATAGGCCAACATTCCTATAAAACATAGATGGAAAAATCCTCAGTAAAATAGGAACAAATAGAATTGAGCAGCTTATTAAAAGGATCATAAACCCTGAAAAAGTGAATTTATCCTTGGGAAATAATAATGGTGTGACACAGGCAAATAAATGTGATCTATCATACTAACAGAGGAAAAGGAAAAATGACATGATTATCTACACAGATCCAGAAAAGGCATTTGAGAAAGTTCAAACTCGATTACTATTTAAAACTCTCAACAAAATAGGTACAGAAGGAATGGATCTTATGGTAAATGCTGTAATGGAAAAAGTACACAGCTAACATCATAATCACTGTGGGCAGAAATGAAAAGCTTTCCTTCTAAACCCTAAGTAAAATACTCATTCTTGGCATTTGTTTAGAATCTAATACTGTTTGTTGTAGCCAGACAATTAGATAAGAAAAATAAATAAAAGAAATTCAATTTTTTTCATTTTTTTTTTGAGATGGAGTCTCACTCTGTCCAGGTTGGAGTGTAGTGGCGTGATACTGGCTCATTGCAATCTCTGCCTCCTGGGTTCAAGCAATTATCCTGCCTCAACTTCCTGAGCAGAGTAGTTGAGACCATAGGCATGTGCCACCATTCCCGGCTAATTTTTGTATTGTCAGTAGAGACTACAAAAGGGGTTTAACCATGTTGGCCAGGATGGTCTTGATCTCTTGACCTCGTCATCTGCCCACACTGGCATCCCAAAATGCTGGGATTACAGGAGTGAGCCACTGCGCCTGGTCATGGCATTCAAATTTTAAGTGAAGAAGTATAATTACCTGTATTTGCAGATACCAATTCTATATGCAGAAAACTCTATAGAGACTCAACAAAGAAAATTGTTAGAATTAATAATTCAGAAAATATTCAGGATACAGAATTGGGATAAAAAAATCAACTGCACTTTATATAGAAAATCAAACTACTAAAAGAAAAAAAAATGAAGAAAACAGTCCACTCATGTAACAAAAAAAATCTTAGTAATAAATGTAACCAAAGAAACGAAACATTTGTACATGGAAAACTATAAAATGCTGACACAGAAAATTAAAGACACACATAAATGAAAGACATCTGTACTCATGGTTTGGAAGTATTAATATAAATACTGTTAAAATGTCCATACTACCCACAGTAATCCACAAATTCAATGTAATCTCAAGCAAAATCCCAACTACATTGAGTCTGTGGATTACTGTGGGTAGTATGCAATTTTAGAAGAGAAAAGTCTTCTAAAATTCACATGAAATCACAAAAGATTTCCAATACCTAAAGTAATCTTGGGGAAGAAAAACAAAACTAAAGGCATCAAATGACTTGATTTCAAAATGCACCTCAAAGGTATAGTAATAAAAACAGTAGGGTACTGGCATAAACACAGATATACAGACCAAAAGAACAGAACAGAGAGCTCAGAAATAAATACAATTATGAACAACTGCTCTCTGACAAATGTACCAAGAATAAATACGGGGAAGGAAAAGTAAAGTGTTTTCAATAAACTGTAATGGAAAAATGGCATTGTTTGATACAGAATCATAAAACTCAACTGTCACTTCATATTATATACAAAATCATCTCAAAATGGCTTAAAGGCCAAGACCCAACTGAAAAAGTACTAGAAGAACACAGAGAAAAATATTGCTTACTTCAGGTTAAATGAAATAAAGAAGACTCAGAAAGACAAACACTTCATTATCTCACTTACGTATGTACACTCTAAAAACATTAAACTCACAGAAGCACAATGTGAATGATTACCATAAGGAGGGAAATATGGAAAGATGTCAGTCAAGAGGTACTATGTTTCAGTTATGCAGAAGTAGGTTCTGGGTATGTAACATACAAGATGATGACTGTACCAGTCTGTATAGTATTGCTATAAAGAAATACCTGAGGTTGGGCGCCCTGGCTCATGCCTGTTATCCCAGCAGTTTGGGAGGCCGAGGTAGACGGATCGCCTGAGGTCAGGAATTCAAGACCGGCCTGGCTAACATAGTGAAACCCCATCTCTATTAAAAATACAAAAAATCCGCCAGGCATGGTGGTGGGAGCCTGTAATCCCAGCTACTTGGGAGGCTGAAGCAGGAGAATCGCTTGAACCCAGGAGGTGGAGGTTGCAGTGAGCTGAGATTGCACCCCAGCCTGGGCAATGAGAGTGAAAACTCTGTCTGAAAAAAAAAAAAAGCTGAGACCAGGTACTTTTTAAAGGAAAGAGGATTATCTGGCTCACAGTAGTGCAAACTATAAAAGAAGTATGACACCATCATCTGCTTCTGGCAAGAGATTCAGACAGCTTCCACTAATGGCAGAAGGCCAGGAAGGGGAGGAGATAGCAGAGATCATAGCAAGAGAAGGAAGAGAAGAGCAGAGGCAATGGGCTCTTTTTTAATAACTCTGTCAGGAACTAGCAGTGTGAGAGTTCACTGACATCCCTAGCTACAGAGAAGCATTAATTTACTCATGAGAGAGCCCTCCCCATGACCCAAACACTCCCCAGGAGACCCGCACTTCTAACACTGGGATCAAATGTTACCACTGAATTTAGGGGAACAAACATTGAAATTACAGCATTATCTCTGTGCCCCCACTCAAATTTCATGTACTTTTTACATACAAAATAACATAATTAATTTCCATTAGCCCCGAAAAGTCTTAACTTGTTCCTGCATCAACTCGAAAGTCCAGAGTCTCACCTGAGATGCAAGGCAAGTTCCTTATAGCTGTGAGCTTGTAAAATCAAAAATGAATTATTCACTTCCAAGATATAATGGAACAGACATTGGGTAACAATGCTTTTCTGAAAAGGATAAATCAAGTCAAGAAGGGAGTAACAGCCTGTATACAACCCTGAAAACTAGCAGGGCACACACTGAGTCTTCAAGCTTCAAAGTAATTTTTCTTGACTCCAAGTCCCATATTTTGGACATATTGGTGTGAGCAGTACGCTCCTAAGGCCATAAGCTGCTCCACCCACATGGCATTGCTGCACATAGGCCATGTGACTGCTCTCATGGGTTAAAGTTGAATTTCTGCAGTTTTTCCAGTCTGGACTTACATGCTGCCACTGGCACTATCAACCTGATGTCTGTAGAACTGTGGCCCTGCTCCCATACCTCCATTAGGCACTGTCCTACCAGAGGTCTCTCTGTGGAGGCTGTCCCTGTGGTAGGCTTCTGTGTGGGCATCCAGGTTTCTTATATATCCTCTGAAATCTAGGTAGAAGCTGCCAAGGTTCCATGGCTCTTGCACTGTAGGCAACACAGACTTAACACCTGTAGAAGTCATCAAGGCTTAAAGTTTAAGTTCTCTAGAGTGGTGATGGATGGGTGGAATAGCATCCTGGGGTGGCTCATGGCAGCAATGCCTTGGCTTGTCCCTCCCTACTTTCCACACGTTTCTATTCTCCCCGGTCTCCAGGCTTGTGAGGAGAGGGGCGACCTTCAACATTTCTGAAACGCTTTTAGGGACCTTTTCCAATGAGCGTGAAGATTAGCACCTGGTTCCCTTTTACTCATGCTAATCTCTCTAGTAAGTGCTTGCTCTTCAGCACCCTTGGATTCCTTTCCTGAAAATGCTCTTTCCTATTACATTTCCTTTCCAAATTTTATAATCTGCTTGTCTTTTAATTGTAAATTCCATCTTTAGTTCATTCCTTTGCTGCTGGTTTAGATCGTAAGCTGTTAAAAGTAGCCACATAACTTATTGAAAGTTTGCTGCTTAGAAATTTTTTCTGCCCCTTACCCTAGGTCATCACCCTTAAGTTCAGCTTCCTGCCAAACCCTAGGGCAATGGAAACAACACAGCCAGGTTCTCTGCTGCAAAGTAACAACAGCGACTTTTGTTCCAGTTCTCAGTAAGTTCATCATTTCCATCTGAGATCTCATCAGCAAATCTTTCACTTTCTCTATCAGCTTTTTGGCCAGAAACAGTTTACCAGTCTCTAAGAAGCTCCAAAGTTACCCTTGCTGGACTTCTTCTGAGCCTCATCAGAATAACCCATTCATTATAATACAAACTTTTCCTAGCCTGGTCCTTCAACTCTTTGAACCTCTGCCTATTACTCAGTTCCAAATTTGCTTCCACATTTTCAGGTATCTTTTAGCAAAAAGTGGTATCCCATTTCTAAATATTGATTTTCTGTATTAGTGTATTTACTGTTGCTATAAAGAAATGCCCAAGGCAGGGTAATATATAAAGGAAAGAGGTTTATATGGCTCAGCTGTACAAGAAATATGGGACCAGGACCTGCTTCTGGTGAGGGCTTTGGAAGGGGAAGGGGAACTGGTATATACAGAGATCAGATGGCAAGAGAAACAAGAAAGGTGCCAGTACTTTCGTATTTATATATATGTTTATCAAATTATCAGGCTGTACATCTTAAATGTATACAACTTTCACTGTCAACTATACTTTAATATAAAAATAAATTTACAAATACACTAATACAGAAAATTAATTACACTAATTACAAATTGTCCTAGGAAATCAGTTTTATCAGAATTAGGAGAAAATAGAGATTTGTAAATTTACCAGTATATATTCATCTACACCTTTATTCTGCTCTAAGTCATAATAAACATGGGTGACTGTTAGCCATCACATCCCCTGTAACTTGCACACATACGCCCAGATGGCCTGAAGTAACTGAAGAATCACAAAAGAAGTGCAAATACCCTGCCCCGCCTTAACTGATGACATTCCACCACAAAAGAAGTGAAAATGGGCAGTCCTTGCCTTAAGCGATGACATTATCTTGTGAAATTCCTTTTCCTGGCTCATCCTGGCTCAAAAAGCTCCCCTACTGAGCACCTTCTGACTCCCACTCCAGCCCGCCAGAGAACAACCCCCCTTTGACTGTAAGTTTCCTTTACCTACCCAAATCCTATAAAATGGCCCCACCCTTATCTCCCTTTGCTGAGTCTCTTTTCGGACTCAGCCTGCCTGCACCCAGGTGATTAAACAGCTTTATCGCTCACACAAAGCTTGTTTGGTGGTCTCTTCACATGGACGCGCATGACAGTGACTATTTGTAAGGGAA
>NW_016819744.1:0-1105 GCF_001698545.2 Rhinopithecus bieti | reverse complement strand
AGAATCACTTGAACCCGGGAGGCGGAGGTGGCAGTGAGCTGAGATCATCCCACTGCACTCCAGCCTGGGCAACAGAGCGAGACTCTGTCTCAAAAAAATAAATAAATAAATAAATAAATACACCAATATGACCTGTGTCTGAAGATCGGTTTTGTATTTTTCCTAAAAGCCTCACTGTTAAAGCTCCCAGGGCTGGGCGATTGGCTCACGCCTGTAATCCCAGCACTTTGGGAGGCCGAGGCAGGTGGATCACCTGAGGTCCGGAGTTCGAGACCAGCCTGACCAACATGGAGAAACCCCATCTCTAATAAAAATGCAAAATTATCCAGGTGTGGTAGCGCGTGCCTGTAATCCCAACTACTTGGGAGCCTGAGGCAGGAGAATAGCTTGAACCTAGAGGGGGAGGTTGCAGTAAGCCGACAGCGCTCCATTGCTCTTCAGCCTGGGTGACACAGCAAGACTCCATCTTGGGCAGGGGTAGGGTGGGGGGAGCTCCAATGGGACTCACTCTTTGAAAAGAGTGAAATTAACAAGCAAATTACATCAAGTTAGATGCAACATGACACAAACTAAAGTTTTCACGAATTAACACTGACACTTCTCATAAACTCATCCTTCACTTCAAACTTTGCCTCTGATTAATGTGGAAAACACTACATTAACAAGAAGCACAATTTTAAATTTCTCAAGATTTATAGAGAAGGTTCGTAGAAGTACGCTTTATAATAATAACATTCTTTACATGTAGCATCTGAAAACAGTTCCTAGAAAATACTTACGGGGCTGGCCAGGCGTGGTGATTCACACCTATAATTCCGACACTTTGGGAGGCCGAGGTGGGTGGATCACGAGGTCATGAGTTCAAGACCAGCCTGGCAAAGATGGTGAAACCCTGTCTCTACTAAAAATACAAAAATTAGCTGGATGTGGTGGCAGATGCCTGTAATCCAAGCTACTCGGGAGACTGAGGCAGAGAATTGCTTGAACCCGGGAGGCCGAGGCCGCAGGAGCCAAGATCACGCCATTGCACTCCAGCCTGGGTGACAGAGCGAGACTCTGTCTCAAAAAAGAAAAAAGAAGGCCGGGCGCGGTGGCTCAAGCCTGT
>NW_016819743.1:98868-111022 GCF_001698545.2 Rhinopithecus bieti | reverse complement strand
AAACAGTAACAAAAAGACAAAGACGGTTATCATATAATGATAAAGGATAAATTTAACAAGAAGGTATAACAATCTTAAATATATATGCACCTAGTTCCAGAGTTCCCAGATTTGTAAAGCAATTACTACCAGATTTGTAAAGCAAGACTTAAGAAAAGAAATAGACAGCAACACAATAATAGTGGGGGAATTCAACACTCTACTGACAGGACTTGACAAATTATCAAGGCAGAAAACCAACAAAGAAACTCCAGACTTAAACATCACCCTAGAACAAATGTACCTAACAGGTATTTATAGAACATTCTGCCCAAAAACTCCAGAATAGACATTCTTCTCATCAGCACATAGAATGTTCTCCAAGATAGGCCATACGATAAGCCACAAAACAAGTCTCAATAAGTTAAAAAATTAAAAATATATGAAGTAATTTCTCAAACCACAGTGTAATACAACTAGAAATAAAATACAAAAGGAACCTCAAAGCTATACAAATGCATGGAAATTACACAATCTGCTCCTGAAGGATTTTGGGGTTAACAATGAAATCAAAATAGTACTTGAAAAAAAATTTCAAAATGAATAATAACTGTGACACAAGGTATCAAAACTTCTGGGACATGGAAAAAGCAATGCTAAGAGGAAAGTTTAGTGTCAAGTGCCTACATCAAAAAGTCTGAGATCACAAATTGAAAACCTAACATTATACCTCAAGGAACTTGTGAAACAAGAAGAAACCAAACCCAAAGCTGGCAGAAGAAAAGAAATAACAGAGGTCAGAACAGAACTACATGAAATTAATACAAGACATAAAAAAGATCAATAAAACAAAAAGTAGTTATTTGAATAGATAAACAAAATTGATACACTACTAGCTAGATTGACCAAGAAAAGTAGAAAGAAGATTCAAATAAACTCAATTAGAAATGAAAATGGAGACATTACACCTGACACACAGAGTTACACCTGACACACAGAAATATATGACACTACACATGACACACAGAAATATGAAGGATCATTCCAGACTACTATGAATCCCTCTATGCACACAAACTAGAAAATCTAGAGAAAATAGGTAAATTTCTGGAAACATGCAACCCCCTAACTTGAATCAGGAAGAAACAGAAATCCTGAACACACTGATAACAAGCAGCAAGATTGAATCCATCATAGATAAACTTCCAACAAAAAATACCCAGGGCCAAATGGATTCTCAGTCACATTCTACCAGACATTCAAACAAGAATGGGTACAAATTCTACTGAAAATATTCCCAAAGACTCAGAAGGAGAAACTCCTCTGTAACTCATTCTATGAAGCCAGTATTCCCTTGATATAAAGCCAGGAAAGAACATAACAACAATAAAAAAAGAAAAAGAAAAAGAAAAGTACAGACCAATATTCCTGACGAATATAGATGCAAAAATACTCAACAAAATACTAGGAAACCAAATTCAACTGCATATCAAAATATAATTCACCATGATCAAGTAGGTTTATCCCATGGATGCTGGGATGTTTCAACATATAAAAGTCAATAAGTGTGATTCATCAGAAAACAAAATTAAAACAAAACCATATGATAATCTCAATACACAAAGAAAACATTCAATACAATCTGGCATCTCTTTATGATAAAATCTTCAACAAACTGGTCATACAACAATATATCTCAAAATTATAAAAGCCAGCTGGGCACAGTGGCTCACACCTGTAAATCCTAGCACTTTGGGAGACTGAGGCGTGTGGAATACGAGGTCAGGAGTTTGAGACCCGAGTGACCAACATGGTGAAACGCCGTCTCTACTAAAAATACAAAAATTAGCCGGGCATAGTGGCATGTGCCTGTAATCCCAGCTACTCGGGAGGCTGAGGCAGGAGAATCACTTTAACTCGGGAGGCAGATGTTGCAGTGAGCCGAGATCGTGCCACTGCACTCCAGCCTGGATGACAGAGCGAGACTCTGTCTCAAAATAAATAAATAAATAAAATAAATTATAAAAGCCATATATGACAAACTGGCAGCCAACAACATAGTTAATGGTGGAAAGTTAAAAGTATTCCCCCTAAGAATTGGAGCAAGACAATTATGTTGACTTTCTCCACTTTTATTCAATATAATACTGGAAGTCCCACTCAAAGTAACCAGGCAAGAAAAAGAAGTAAAGGGCATCCAAATTGGAAAAGAGGAAGTCAAACTATGTTTGCCAGTGATATAGTCTTATACCTAGCAAACCCTAAAGATTCCTACAAGAGACTCTTATGTCTTATAAATGAATTCAGTAAAGTCTCAGGTTACAAAGACAATGTACACAAACCAGTAGCGGTGCTATACACCACCAAAAACAAAGCTGCAAATCAAATCAATAACTCAATCCCCTTTTCAATAGCTAAAAAAAAAAATAAAATAAAATACCTAGGAATATACTTAACCAAGGAGGTGACGTTCTCTACAAAGAGAACCACAAAACACTGCTGAAAGCAATTACCAAGGTAGTTATGGGTAGTTCTCCATAACAAAGGAGCTGAAAAGAAATTACAGATGACACAAACAAATAGAAACACATGCTGTGTGCATGGATTGGAAGAATCAATATCAAGAAAATGACCATACTGCACAAGTCAATCTACAAATTCAATGCAATTCCTCAAAATGCCAACATAATTTTGCACAAAATTAGGAAAAAAGCATTCTCAAACTGCATATGGAACCATAAAATGGCCGGAATGGCCAAAGCAATTCCAAGCAAAAAGAAAAAAATCTGGAGGCATCACATTATCCAACTTCAAATTATACTACAAGTCGATAGTAACCAAAAGAGCATGGTTCTGGTGTAAAAGTAGATTAATGGACCAAAGGAACAGGATAGAGAACCCAGGAATAAAGCTGAATGCTTACAACCAACTGATCTTTGACAAAGCATACAAAACATAAATTGGGGAATACACCCTATTTAACAAATAATGCTGGGAAAACTCAATAGACATATGTAGAAGAATGAAATTGGTACCCTAAACTCATTATATACAAAATTAAATCGTGATGGATCAAAGACTTAAATCTAAGACCTAAAACCCTAAAACTCTAGAAGAAAACCTAGGAAAACTCTTCTGGACACTGTCCTAGGCAAATAATTTATGACAAAGACCTCAAAAGCAAATGCAACAAAAGCAAAAATAAGTAAATGGGACCTAATTAAACTAAAATCCTTCTGCACAGCAAAAGAAATATTCATTAGAGTAAACAGACAACCCACAGAAAGGGAGAAAATATTTGCCAGTTATTATCTGATAAAGGACTAATATCCTGAGTCTACAAGCTCAATGAATCAGCAAGAATAAAACAAATAATCTTATTAAAAAGTTTCCAAATAATGAGTAGACATTTCTCAAAAGAATACATACAAACAGCCAACGAACATATGAAAAAATGCTCCATATCACTAATCATCAGAAAAATGCAAATTGAAACTACAATGAGACAATACCTGAGCCAGAATGGCCATTATTAAAATGTCAAAAAATAATAGGTGTTGGCCTGGATATGGTGAAAAAGGAACACTTATACACTGCTGGTGGGAATGTAAATTAGTATAACCTCTGTGGAAAACAGTATGGAGATTTCTCAAAAAACTAAAAGTAGATCTACCATTTGATCAAGCAAGCCCACTACCGGTTATCTACCTCCTCCACAAAAAAAGTCATTATATGAAAAAGACACCTACAAGCATATGTTTATTACAGCACAATTCACTATTGCAAAGATATAGAATCAACTTGCATGCCCACCATACACGATGAAATACTACTCAGCCATAAAAAAGAATAAAATAATGTCTTTTTCAGCAACTTGGATGGAACCAGAGGCCTTATTCTAAGTGGAGCAACTGAGGAATGAAAATCCAAATACCTCATGTTCTTATTTATAAGTGGGAACTAAGATATGGTATGAAAAATCATAGAGTGGTATAATGGAGACAGAAGACTCAGAAGTGGGGAGAGAGGCAGGATGGTGAGGGATGAAAAACTACCTACTAGGTACAATGTACACTACACAGGTAAAGATGGGTGCACTAAAATCCCAGACTTCACCACTGTGCAATTCATCCCTGAAACCAAAAATCCCTTGTATCGCTAATGCTATTGAAACAAAACATTCTAAAACAAATTAATGCCAAACCTTTAAACTCTTCCGAAATATTTAAGTGGAAATCATAGTTTCAAACTCATTTTATGAGACCAACATTACCAACATCAAAGCCAGACAAAGATACTACAGGACTGTATTGTACATTTCAAAGTGGCTAGAATTGAATTTTAATGTTCTCATCACAAAAAAATGAAAAATTAGTGAGGTGATGGATATATTAATTAGCTTGATTGGATCTTTCTATAATGTATACATACATCAAAACATCATATTTTACTTCATAAATACATAATTATCATTTGCCAATTATAAATAGAATTTTAAAAATTGAAAAATAGTTTCAGACCAATATCCCTGATGAATATTGATGCCAAAATCCTCAGCAAAATGTTATCAAATTAAATTCAACTGCATATTAAAAAGATTATATATTGTGACCAAATGAGATTTACCCCTGAGATACAAGGATGTTTTAACATACGAAAATCAATCAATGTAATACACCACTTTAACAGAATAAAGGAAAAATATGTGATCATCTCAATTGATGCAGAAAAGCATTCAAAAAATTTGACACTTCTTCATGTTAAAAGAAAACACAACAAGCTAGGAATAGAAAAAAATTACCTCAACATAATAAAAGTCATATACAAAAGCCTACAGTTAACATTATACTCAATGGTGAAAACTAAAAGCTTTTCTCCAAGATGTGAAACAAGGCAATGATATTTTCTCTTACAACTTCCATTCAACATAATACTGGAACTCACAGCAAGAGTAATTATGAAGCAAAGAGAAATAAAAGGAATACAAATTGGAAAAGGAGAAATAAATTTATCTGTTTTTGCATATGACATGCTCTTATGTGCAGAAAACCTAAGTATTTCACAAAATACTCGTTAGAGCTAATAAGCAAATTCAGCAAAGTCACAGGATACAATATCGACATTGAAAAATCCGTTGTGTTTCTCTATACTAACAATGAACAATACAAATGGAAAATTCAGCAATAATTCCATTTACAATGGCATCAAAAAAAAAAAAAAAAAAAAAAAACACCTGTATTTAGGAATGAAACATAACCGCGGAGAGAAGCAAAGATTTGCTACATCATTAAACTACAAAACATTGCGCTAAACTAATTTTAAAGAAGACACAATAAAATAAAAATACATACTATTTTCGCATTGGATTAGATGGCTTAATATGTTGTTAAAAATATTTCATCTTAACTAAAGCAATCTTACAAATTTATGCAATCTGTGCTAAAATCACCAACAGCCGGTCTTTTTTCTTTTGGCAGGCAGAGAAGTTAGAAAAAATCATCCTGAAAACCCTGTGTATGCATTTCTCTAAGATCCAAAATTAACCAAAACAATCTTCGAGAAAGGAAGAACAAAGCCCTGGAGGTTTCGACAGCTTTCTTATTTCCAAAGCGTACATCTCAAAGCTACAGTTAATTTTGAGTGTGGTTACTAGCTTGAAGGACAAACGCATAAAAATCAATACCACTAAAATAGCGGAGCTTAGAAAATAACTCACAAAGTATATATGAGCAACTATCTTCAACAAAGGCAAGATACACAATCGAGCGGAGATAAGGAGTAGTCTCTTTCAGACAAATTAGCATTGCGGAAATTCTATAGTCCACATACAAAGAATGAAACTTGAACCCTTTTCTTACATCGTTATAAGAAACATAACTCAAAATAGCATTAAAGACCTAGGCTCTTACAGCAGTACCAAAAACTGCTATAATTGTAAAAACAAACAAACAAACAAACAAAACATAAACGGAAAAGCACTTAATGTACTCTATGACATTGGATATGGGCAATGACTCTGTCTTCAATATGACAAAAAAATGCGCAGACTAACAAAAGCAAAAATATACACAAACCATTGCGAATAACCTCTAACTAAAACTTTCAGGGCTGCAGAAAAAAGACAACATCAAGCTAAAAAAGACAACCTGCCCCAGAAGGAAAATAGTTTGCAAACCGAGCGTATCTGGATTAGGGGTTAAGAATCAGAGGTATATTATATTAAAGAACTCATTAACTCAACAACAAAACCAACAACCCGTTTTTATTTAAATGGCGGCAAAAATTTGAGTGGACACTTTCTCTCAAAGCATGATGCAGCGTACAAATGCGCAACAGAAGCCTAATTATGAAAAGGAATGCTCAACCTCACTAATTCATCGTGCAAATAAAACCAACAAAACCCACAATGAGATATTATCTTCACACCTGTTAAGATAATTAATTAAAAAAAAATAAGGTCAGACACGAGAGACAATCACCGCCTGCTAATTACCAACACTATTGGGGGCTGAGGGCAGGTGGATCCACAAGGTCAGAGTTCGGGGGGTGACCAGCCTGAGGTAAATCATGCGTTCAATCCCTCTGTCTTCTACTAAAAATACAAAGAATCTAGCCAGGCATGGGTCATGGCGCCTGCTAATGCCCAGCTGTACTCAAGAGGGCTGAGGCAGCGGGGAGAATCACTTGGAACCCAGGGAAGCCGAGGTTGCAGTGAGCCAAAGATGGTGCCATGAGCACTCCAGCCTGGGGCATGACATGAGCTAAGACGTCCATCTCAACAATAAATAAATAAATAAAATAAATAAAATATGAAACAAGAATAAAATAAAAATACAAAATTATAAAAGCTTTACTGCACAGCAAAGAAATACAACAAGGTAAATAGGACAATCTAAAAAAATGGTAAAGGAAATACTTGCAAAACCATACATGCCGACCAAAGAACTTAATAATTATTCAGAATTATACACAGGAACCAAATGAATAAGCAAGAAAATAAATAATCTATATTAAAAATGAGGAAGTCTGACACAAAAACATTTCTCAAAAAGAACATATAAAATTGGTTCCATTATACTATACACACGACACACACACACACATACAGCTCTTCATCACTAAGAATCAAAGCACTGCAAAGAAGACATATTAAAATTGGTATCCGCTGCTTGCTGCCACATAATATATATTTATATATATATATTATATATATATATATATATCACACACACACACACACACACACAGCTTTTCATCACTGAGAATCAAAGAACTGCAAATTAAAACCACAATGGGATACCACCTTGCCCCACTCACAATGGCCATTAATAAAAAGTCAAAAAACAATAGATGTTAGTGTAGATGCACTGAAAAGGGAATACTTAACACACTGTTGATGGGAATATAAATTAGTATAACCTCTATGGAAAACAGTATGGGGATTTCTCAATGAACTAAATGTATATCTACCATTCAATCTAGCAATCCCATTACTGGATATATACCCAAAAGAAAATAAGTCATTATATCAAAAATATACCTGCACTCATGTGTTTACCACAGCATAATTCACAACTTGCAAAATATGGAATCAATTTAAGTGTGGACCAACCAACAAGTGGGTAAAGAAAGTATGGTACATATATACCATGGAATACTACTCAGACTGAAAAAAAAAATTGTCTTTTGCAGCATCTTGGGTGGAACTGGAGGCTATTATCTTAAGAGAAGTAATGCAGGAACAGAAATGAAATACTGCATATTCGCACTTACAAGTGGAAGTTAAGCTATGAGTATGCAAAGGCATTCAGAGGCATTAGAGACTCAGAAGAGAGGAAAGTGGGTGAGAAATTTAAAAATTCACCTATTGGGTACAATGTACAATATTCAGATGATGGGTACATTAAAAGCCCAGACAAATACCACTATAAAATTAATCCACGTAATCTAAAACCACTTGTACCCGTATTGAAATGATAAATAAATAAATAAATACATACATACATACATACATACATACATACATGTCAGTAGCGGTGCTGCACACCACCAAAAACAAAGCTGCAAATCAAATCAATAAGTCAATCCCCTTTTCAATAGTTTAAAAAAAAAAAAAAGAATAAAATACCTAGGAATATACTTAACCGAGGAGGTGAAGTTCTCCACAAAGAGAACTACAAAACACTGCTGAAAGCAATTACCAAGGAAGTATAGTTCTCCATAACAAAGGAGCTGAAAGAAATTACAGATGACACAAACAAATAGAAACACATGCTGTGTGCATGGATTGGAAGAATCAATATCAAGAGAATGACCATACTGTACAAGCCAATCTACAAATTCAATGCAATTCCTCAAAATGCCAACATAATTTTGCACAAAATTAGGAAAAAAAATTCTCAAACTGCATATGGAACCATAAAATGGCCGGAATGGCCAAAGCAATTCCAAGCAAAAAGAAAAAATCTGGAGGCATCACATTACCCAACTTCAAATTATACTGTAAGTCGACAGTAACCAAAAGAAGGAAGAGCAACTCTAAAATGTTAAAAGATAAAAAAAGGCTGTCATCCTAGATCTTTATAAAATGAAAAAATATCCTCCAAAATAAAGGTTGGGCAACTACTTCAAAAGCCAGTCTGGAATATCTTCAAAGCAAGTTAAATACATAGTTATTACTTGACCTGGCAATTCTACTCCTAGGTACATACCCAGGAGAAATGGAAACATATGTCCACACAAAAACTTGTAAACAAATATTCTTAGCAGAATTATTTATAAAAGCCAAAAGATGGGAACAGCACGAATGTTCATCCCTGATCAATGTATAAACACAATGTAGTATATCTATATAATGGAACATTATTTGGCCATAAAACGGAATGACGTATTGATATATAGTAAAAAATAGATAAACCTTGGAAACATGTTTGGAAACATGTTAGTTGAAAGAAGTCAAACACAAAATATCACATTGTATAATTCCATTTATGTAAAATGTCTAGAATAGGCAAATCTATAAAGATAAACAACAGATTAGTGGTTCCCAGTGCAATGGGGCTATCAGACAATAGAGACTAACTGGTAATGAGTAGGGGGCTTCTTTTTGGGGTGATAGAAATATTCTGGAATTCGAAGGTAGTGATGGCTGCATGAATCTGTGAATATATTAAAACACACGGAATGACACACTTTTAAATGAGAATTTTAGATATGTGAATGCTATCTCAATAAAGGCATAACCAAAATAATGACAATTAGTACTTCTGCTTTCATTTAGAGCATAAAAAACTGGATAGATTATTGTTCCCCAATAATAATGGTAAAAAGCCAAATAAGCTTTGAATTTCTCAGTTTTCCTGAGCCCTTCAGAGACCTGGATTTACAAGGCAACCATCCATAAAAATAAAATTCCAAAGTGACAAGTCTCACCAAAGAGAGATGAAATACATGAACTGTCTCACTTTTGACAGAGTATGAGAAAAAGAGGTAGCCATCGTAGAGGTAGACAATCAGGTATGGACTACCAAGTCACTTTGGAGTAGCCAGAGGTCACTAAACACAAGAGTAGTTGTATAGTACAGACTTGAGTGAATTTTTCATGCTTTTCCATACAAACTTTTATGTTGTCTGAAACTTTCATAATAAACTTTTTTTTCTTTTTATAACTTATATTTTAGGTTCAGGGATACATGTGCAGGTTTGTTATGCAGGTAAATTTTGTGTCATGAGGGTTCGATGTACAGATTATTCCATCATCCAGGTGGAAAGCAGAGTACCAAATAGTTTTCCAATACTCACCCTCTTCCCTCCCTTCACCCTCAAGTAGGCCCCAGCATCTGCTGTTCTCTGCTTTGTGTCCATATGTACTCATTGTTTAGTTCCCACTTATAAGAACATGTGGTATTTGGTTTTCCGTTCCTGTGTTATTTCGCTTAGAATAACGGCCTCTAGCTCCACCCATGTTGCTGCAAAGGACATGATCTTATTCTTTGTCATGGTTGTATACTATTCCATGAAGTATATGTACCACATTTTCTTTATCCAGTCTACAATTGATGGACATTTAGGTTTATTCCATGCCTTTGATATTGTTAATACAGCTATGATGAACATATACATGCATGTGTCTTTATGGCAGAATGATCTATAGTACTTTGCAAATATACCCATTAATAAGATTGCTGGGTCAAACGTAATTCTGCTTTGAGTTCTTTGAAAAATTGCCACACTGCTTTCCGCAATGGCTGAAATAATTTACATTCCCACCAGTAGTGTATAAGTATTTTTTCCTCCACAACCTCGTCAGCATCTGTCATTATTTGACTTTTTAGTAATAGTAATTCTGACTGGTGTGAGATGGTATCTCCTTGTGGTTTTGATTTGCAGTTCTCTAATAATTAGTAATATTGAGCATTTTTTCATATTCTTGTTGGCTGCATGTATGTCTTCTTTGGAAAAGTGTCTGTTCATGTCCTTTGCCCCATTTTTGATGAGGTTGTTTCACCAGCACTTATTTATTTTCATTATAAAATAAGTACAATGGAAATGGTTAGTTTGTTGTAGGGAGAGAGAGAGAATAGGCAAACAGGTATGAACAGGTAATTCACAGAAGAAGCTGTATGGCCTATAAACATACAAATAGTGGATAACTTCATTAATAGCAAAGAGAATGCAAAATACAAGAGAATGAAATATTATTTCACATCCATAGCTTGGCAAAGTATTTTAATATACTCCCTGCACCATGACTTTGGTACAGGGATGTGAAGAAATAAGAAATGAGAATTTTCATACACTTTTCGTAAGAGTATATGTTATCACAATAATTTGTAAAAGTTGCATGAAGTTCATCATGATTTTACCTTAGGAATCTTCAATTACATGTATAGAAATATACCCTAAAGAAATTATTATACAGGTGTATATGGAGTATAAATAAGAATTTTCATCTTAGAAATAAGAACATCAATTTTATTGATTGATGTTCTTATTTCTAAAATTTTCATTCCATTTCAATTTTATTGATTGATGTTATTTCTAAAATGAAAAGTACATTAATGTAAATGTAATGTATCTCCACTGTAATGTGGTACATTAATGAAAATATAGTATATCTCCACTAAAATGAAAAAATTAGTCATATGTATCAATAAAGATAAACTGAAAAAAAGTTGCTAAACTTACAAAATGATACAATATATAAAGTTATAAAAACGTATAAAACATTATATATTGTGTGTAGCTATTTAAGCATATAGTAAATGTATGATGCCATACATGTGAAAGATAAACATAAAATTTATATTAAGAAAATTCATGGATGAAAATTAAGCTTAGGCAAGGGTAGGCATGGGACCTCAGCTGAACTCTAAGGTCATAGTTCTTAAGCAAAATCTATTTGAAATAAATATGGAATAACAAGAAGATTTTATAAACCATTGTGTTTACTATGGTATTCTCTCTGTGACTGTCCACATATTTGAAATAGTTATAAATAAAAAACATAAATGAAAATGATTACTACAAAACTTGTAAACTTATATTTGGCCCATAGCTACTGACAAATGAAAAATAAATAATTCTAAATGCCTTTATTATAAAATAAGAAAATCAAAAATAAAGTACTTATTCAATCAATAAATTAGAAAATAGCGATATCACTTTTTGGGGAGTAGGAGAGAATAGTAATGAAATAATTAGAGATATTATTGTATTACAAACTAGAAAAATATGGCACCATAAATAAACTCGAGTATTTTTCTGTAAAAAGAGGCGATAAAATACGTAAACTTTTGTAAGTATAATAAAGGAACGAAGACAGAGATAATGCAGACCACAGCAAACGATAATGACTAGGGGAGATTAAAAAATATAGTAAACGTAAAAAAGCAATTGGTAATCTAATAAATTAAGATACTTATAAAATAGGTTATAGTCAAACAGAAATAACTGCATATGTAGTATTATGTCATATCTGTCCTTTTGTGTCCATATCTGTCCTTTTGTGTCCTTTTATTTCACTTAGCATAATGCCTTTCAGGTTCAGCTATGTTTTTGCAAATGGCAGAATTTTTATTTATTATTATTTTTATTATTTTTTTTTTGAGATGGAATTTCGCTCTTGTTGCCCAGACTGGAGTGCAAAGGCACCATCTCACCATAACCTCTGCCT